>NC_074689.1:600000-884530 GCF_029448725.1 Salvelinus fontinalis | reverse complement strand
CTCTGTTCTGCCTGAACAGTGAGGACTAGCAGTGGATGTTCTGTTGCCCTTGCGGCGCTACATTCTAACCCGGAGACAGGAAGGAAGCGATCAGTGCGCGACGGGGACAAATTGGATGGGGCAGCATTATGTTTTATATTCTTCATCATTATCAACTCCCCCCCCTCCACCCTCACCCGCCCTCGTGCTCGGGAGTCATATCTCTCCCTTGCCGATGTGCCACTAAGCATAATGAATTTTTTATGTCCCCCCCATTCAACCCCTCTCCCTCTCTCCCTGAGGTAAGGAGAGAGGGAGAGGTGAGGAAATAAAAAAGAGTTGATGATTGATGCCCTGTGTCAGCGCAAACAAAATACCAAATATAATTTAGCATTTAGCTTATGTGGAGATAATGGGGAGAACACGCGCTGCCAACACGGCTCAAACAAACAGTCGTGCTTGTTATCAGTCAAAGGCGCTTTGGAGAGATCTGGAGCACAGGTTAGGGGGAAGTGGGAGACATGGAACCCACTGAATTAAATTAGGGGGGGAAGAGAAGAGAAGTTGCGCTGCACCGAACAAACGTGTTCAGTCACTCGCTCTCTGTCCAGACGGGAGTTATCTGGCTGGCGCGCTTCGTTTGCTCAACCAGTCAGTGAAGGCATGGTCGCCGCTGTACTTACCGCCTGTTTATCCACTTGTATTGCTGCTTAATACGACACGCCGTGCTGAAAGGCCCCATTTTTCATTATTACAAGTCAGTTGTTTAGTGGACGGTCTTATTAAAATTGACTTGGGTACTAGTACACACATTACCGAGTTACACATGTCCCTTTCAAATCGGGAACCTACGGTCCTCCGCTCACAATGTCATTACTTTTGCTGCTTTTTAGAGTAGGCAACAGTGTTACATGCTATTGAAGTTAAGTTTACGGTCTGTATAGTCCATCTACAGATGACAGAGTTATGTAGGCTACTGTAGTTTTGCTTCAGATTTGGACTGTAACGTACTCAGTATTGTTTTGGAACCATACATCTGGCAATTTGGTCTCATGCACAGTGTTTTTAAGAATTTCTTATAAAGGAATTTCTTATAAAGCATTTTGATCCAGTCACCCCCAACAATGCAGTCAGTGGTCTTGTACACAGAGAGAACAGGCATGGTCCTTCAGGGACCAGGGGGACAGGTGGGGGGGATTTCAGAGAGAAATATTGAATTGTTTTAAGACAAGCTCTCCTTAGTGAGCAGAATGAATCGTTATTAGCCCTCTTAAAGATATGGCTAAGTACACAGTAGAGTATTATTGCCATTACTTCCCCATGCAGGGCTCTCATTATAGCTGGTAATTACAGTGGGTCTGGCCCTGCGGCGGTACAATCAATCCAGCCTCGCTAACGCTAGCTGCCGCGCTAACGCTAACAGCGCTAATTCTAACGCTAGGACTGTGTCCGGTAGAAAAACAAGCTGCCACCGCCGGCTCATTTTCCCATGATATGTTCTGCCGTCTAACCGACGTCGCAAATGAACAGAATCCTATCCTATTATTGTGATGGGTATAATTGAAACATGTTTATTTATGGCCTGGTGCCGCAGACGAGGGAGGAACGAAGGAGCGTTAGGCTACGCTAACAGCACTGGGCGATATGAGGCCGACAGAATTAAATTAAAAGCTCATAAAATGAAATATGCTCTGTATTAGCTGCTTGACACTTAATTTGCCTTCAAATGAGCGGAGGAAATCACAAATTAACTGTCCTTTGTCCCCCCCCCTCTCTCTCTCCTGCTGCCCACCACCTCTATTAGGAAGGGGAGAGTGCAATTACAGGCAGGAGCTAGGAGAATCGTTTACTTTATAAATTCTTGCAGGGAAGGCACCCGCCATTCCATATTAAAGATGGAGGGTCAGGGGTTGCCGTCGTCGTGTGGGTGCAGGGCATTGATTACGTAGGTACACATAATAGGGGGTTGTAGTCCTGCATATCTAAAATGGGAAACTGTGGAGTCTTAGAGACCAGCAGAGCTCTGACCAACCACTTTTTATAACTATTGAATCATTGAGTCAGTGCAGCTGATCTAGGATCAGTAGGCCTTTCCTACACTACTGTTAGATCAATATGTGTGTCCCTTAGTGTCTCTGGCCTGGGAACAGCTGACCTCCAGTCCCATTGATGGAGATCCACCCCTCCACCACTCTTCCTCTAGAGAAGATGGTTCCTCACTTCCTGCTTAAATAAACACACAGACCAGTGAAGAGCAAGCTCTCCATGGGAGCTCTCGTCCCCACCACCGCTCCCATTGTGTCAGCCCGGCTTAATGGGGGGCTGCATGGGGGGGGCTGCATGGGGGAGGCCGGGGCCAAAGAGAAGAGACCGCTCCTTTCATAGGGGGCATTATTGGACCGAAGACGGCCAACCACAAAACAAAAGGCCCTCTCTTGTGACTCAGCGCCTGGTCTCGGTCACCCGGAGACGGGCCGGGAACAAACAGAGGTATTCGACTACAAGTCAATTATCTGCATGAGAGTTTACTTAGGAGTTAGAGGCCCTTGTGCTTGAATGTGGCCACTAAAACAACAAGATGCTCTTAGGGAATAAGTGATTGACTCATGGCTGTTTGCGTAGCCACGGTCGTTGCCTTCGGAAAGTATTCAGACCCCTTGACTTTTTCCATATTTTGTTACATTACACCCTTATTCTAAAATGTATTAAATAAATAAAAATCCTCAGCAGTCTACACACAATACCTCATAATGACAAAGCGAAAACAAGTTAAAAAAATAAAATAAATGAAAAACAGAAATACCTTATTTACATAAGCATTCAGACCGTTTGCTATGAGACTCGAAATTGAGCTCAGGTGCATCCTGTATCCATTGATTATCCTTGAGATGTTTCCACAACTTGATTGGAGTCCACCTGTGGTAAATTCAATTGATTGGACATGATTTGGAAAGGCACATACCTGTCTATATTAGGTCCCATAGTTGACAGTGCATGTCAGAGCAAAAACCTTAGAGCTCCGAGACAGGATTGTGTCGAGGCACAGATATGGGGAAGGGTACCAAAAAATGTCTGCAGCATTGAAGGTCCCCAAGTTTGGAACCTCCAAGACTCTCCCTAGAGAGAGTCCGGCCAAACTGAGCAATCGGGGGAGAAGGGCCTTGGTCAGGGAGGTGAACAAGAACCCGATGGTCATTCTGACAGAGCTCTAGAGTTCCTCTGTGGAGATGGGAGAACCTTCCAGAAGGACAACCATCTCAGCAGCACTCCACCAATCGGGCATTTAGGGTAGAGTGACCAGACGGAAGCCACTCCTCAGTAAAAGGCACATGACAGCCCGCTTGGAGTTTGCCAAAAGGGACCTAAAGGACTCTCAGACCATGAGAAACAAGATTATCTGGTCTGATGAAACTAAGATTGAACTCTTTGGCCTGAATGCCAAGCGTCACGGAAACATTGCACCATCCATACGGTGAACGGAGCAAAGTACAGAGAGATCCTTGATGAAAACCTACTCCAGAGAGCTCAGGACCTCAGACTTTGGTTCACCTTCCAACAGGACAACGACTATAAGCACACAGCCAAGAAAACGCAAGAAGTCTCTGAATGTCCTTGAGTGGCCCAGCCAGAGCCCGGGCCTGAACCCGATCGAACATCTCTGGAGAGACCGGAAATTAGCTGTTCAGCAATTTTGGAATAAGGCTGAAACCTAACAAAATGTGCAAAAAGTCAAGGGGTCTGAATACTTTCCGAAGACACTGCAGGCATTTGCTTAAGAATTAGCTTGAATGATCTACTCCTGAGTACAATACACAATGGAATGTTTAAACGTAGGTACTGTATCTCCACAGATTCGTATCCACTCAGATAACGTGTGCGATTTGTCATGTTACCGTTACATCTGCCACTTGTTTGTAAAGTCTCCTGAGGATTCTCTATGACATTGTTTGTGTCATAGTAATGATGTCAAAGTCACAATATAAAGATGATAATGGAAAACCTTTTGGGAAAAGGAAAGCATACTGATTTGGCACAATGTTCTGTGTGAATAGATACGTGGATTCTGACTCTGGAAGGGGGTGAAGGCGTGTCTGTGTCTGTGTGCGTATGTGCGCCTGTGCGTGTGTGTGTGTTGGGCCTGTAAAGGTATGCTGCGTCCTGTCTGTGGTGTTATTGCATTCAGAAGTGTATTTGTACAGCTGTGGTCCCCAAACGGACTGTAAGGTATTCTGTGAGGCTACCAGGGGAAAGCAGCAGGTCCCATTCATTTCAATACAACATCAGCACTCAGTAGTCGGCTGCAGAGAAACCATAGTTAACTGCCCAAAAATGGGTGTAATTGATTTTCATGCAATTATGAGAATGATCATTCCATCTTAGTAACAACATACTGAAACCTTGTTGAACATGTGAAGAATTCATGTATAAAGCGGCACATAGTTTCGGAACTACAACCAACGGACCAAGAGCTGTTTTTTCCCCATTATCTATCAAATGAATTGTAATTTTTCCACCTCCATATCTGCATTTTTGTGCTTTCTCTCTCTCTCTCTCTCTCTCTCTCTCTCTCTCTCTCTCTCTCTCTCTCTCTCTCTCTCTCTCTCTCTCTCTCTCTCTCTCTCTCTCTCTCTCTCTCTCTCTCTCTCTCTCTCTCTCGGTGTCCTTTTGGCTGAGAGTAGAGTGTGTTCTTTAGGTGTACGCCATTTTGTTTGGTTATTTACATAAACTGTTGTCAGAGAGCCAAATGTGGACATTGAGGAGCGGCGCGCCGCTTAGCATAAAGACCACAGTCTTATCTCCACACCTCCCTCCAGATTTCTCATCTACCCCAGATGGTAAGACGCCTGGCATCACACACACACACGTACGCACGCACGCACGCTCACGCACGCACGCACACACACACACTTACTTCATTACAAAAGAATGACAAAAGGCATCGTGTAACAGCTTTCATAAAGAGCTACAGGAAAATACTGTAATTGTATGGAGACATGTTGAAGCTTTCCTTTGGATTTTCCTTTTCATGTGTTGAGGGTTTTATTTATTTTGGGCCGATGTTTCACCCTTTCTTACTGTATGTGAAGCAGTTTTATCATTTCGTATTCACTCCTTCAACGTTTGCAAACATTGGCAGTTTTCATTTTCTGTTTATTGAGTATATGTTTATTAATGTGTTCATAAATCTCTGTAAACCATTTGTAAATTCCCTATAAATGAACCTGTTTAGTATAAGCCTATATTTATTCCTTTACCCTAAATAAATCATGGTAATATTAAACCTTGATAAATTGTGATAAATATAAAATGGGACTATAAATTCTATTAAATTCCAATGATCATTTCCTTATCATCTCGAGATGATCTCTATGTGGCTTCTGTCAGTAATGAGAAGGAGGAGAACACCACTTTTCTCATCTCCCTCCCTTTTTCCCCCCTTATCCCCGTTCCCTGCGAATTCGTAGGTCACCCTCCTTCTGGTGAAGTCACCAGGTTCCCCCCATCCACTCCTCCACTCCTCCTCCCTTCTTTTTAAAATACTTTCTCTGTGGCGTCAGGCTGTATTCGTTGGACAGGCGGTCACGCGGTAACTGGCTTCATGATTAATGGTGTTTATTCTTGACAAAAGTCCCCTTTTATTTATCTGCATTGCCGTTTCACCGATACTATCAGTCACCTGAATGAAACATTTTCAGTCGTACCCATTTTGCAGTATAATTGAGTAGAGTCACTTCCTTTTCGTTTTTCCCCCTCCTCTCACTTTCCTTCCCCCCCTCTTCTCTCCTCTCTCCTCTCCCACTCTATCTGGCAGTCTTATCATGGCCACAGTAATTTTCGCGCTGCGTTGCTTGATATGGAGTGGCTGGCTTTAGCCTTATTTGACATAAAGCCCCTTCAATTTTCACTGGAGGAAAAAAAATGGAAGAAAAAGAAAGTTGCGTGCCGCTCTGTGAAATGGGCGGGAGAGGCGGGGGTAAAGTATCGCTTCCCTCTCTTTTTTTCTCAAGCAATTTCAGGATCTAGAGAGAAAATGAGATAAATGCCTATAAGCATAATTGTGGGCAGTTTGAAGTTATATAATTTTTGTTGTAATATACCAGTTTTGAAAACCTAAATGGATGGTGTCTTCTTTTTTCCCCCCAATGACTGTGCGACGAAGCGTGATATTTTGAAGGCACCAATGCATTTTGTGGTTGATGGATACTGCAGGTTTAGAAAAAATGAAGTCTTTGGTAGATTAGACATGTGACAAGCCCTGCTCTGGTTTACAGTTGAGTCATTACCCAAGGAAACCTGTTTAGACATGTTGCTAAATTCTATTTAATAGCTGCTGTTATTACCATATAAATATATTTTTGTGATTCTATTACTATGGTTATTACACGTACAAGGTTGTGGAAAGTTTAGCATTTGTTTTTTTAGGGCATATGGAATACATATTTTAAAAATTTCTGCTGGTTATTACATGTATGTTTCTGCTGAAATTGTGTTTAAGAATCAAGGGTATTTATAATGGGTATTTATTCATACAAAACTCACAGCTACATAACCATTTTAATTGTAATAGTAGGTTGTACTGTGTACTACATTGTTGTTAGAATTTATTTGATATCATATCTGTTTGTTTCAACCCAACTCAACAGCTAATTGAAATGCCCCTTTCATTAATTTGTAAATGTTCCAAAAGAAATGAGAATGTGGCACTGGTGATTCACATTTTTATTGAGTAGTAACAATATGGGTAGCATGAATAACCCAGTCAGTCATTTCGCTGTACATTTCCTTTGATCTTTGTAGGTTTAATTAATTTAAGACTATACAGCAAATTATTTATTTGACTACAAGAATAATATCTATCTATCTACTAGTGGCCTTTTGAATTTCCACATGTAACACATTAGTACACTTGATTTTCTGTACAGAAATCTATTGCCCTCCTGTTTATATTTGAGATCTCAATTTGTAGCTCGCCCATGTTGCACAATGGAAGAGAAAGTCTGGAGGAGAGGAGATAACAGACAGGTGCTAACAGCTTGCTGTGTGTGTCAGTCAGCCTGTCACTGTGTGTATGTGTGTGTATGCGCGTGTGTGTGTGCGGGCCTGTGCGTGTGTGTTCAATCTGCCTAAGGTTAACAAAGCCTTGTGCTCAACTGTCAATTCCATAATGGGGAGATTCGACAGCCATGTCATTACATCACTCACCATTTCAAATATTAAGTAGGGTTTGTTGAGTAATGCTTTTCATGTTTCGATTTTTCTTCCAAATAAAGATTCAGAAAATAAAATGTAGATACAATTGTAACTGTATAACCTAAGTGTATGAACCGCTTATATGCTATAAAATAAATGTCAACGATGAAAGTGATTCATTATTATGATTTCAGTTGACATTTAAAATACTCCCAAGTCACCATTATCACAGTGTTTTATACAAATGCTCTAAACCTTTTACAGGCCCTCTGTTTTAACATTTTAAATTGCATTTACCAACATTATTGACATTACAAATGTTGGCTAATTGACTTTAATATTAAATATTGATTATGGTAATGCCGTTGATAAGGAAGACCTCAGTATATCCCAGAATTCCAGGGCCCGTATTCATTAAACCTCTCACAGTAGCTGTGCTGATCTAGGATCAGTTCTGCCTTTTAGAACATAAGCAATACGGTTATATGGACAGGGAGGACCTGATCCTAAACTGCACTTCTACTTTGAGACGCTTTATGAATACATTCCCAGAGGCCTGTCTGTTGATTGAAGGGGGTAATGGGTTTGTGGGAGGGGCCAGCTGTCACATCAGTGCCTTCTCTTAATTGGCTTTGTAAAGGCCCCTCCCACCCTTCTACTGGTCTAGAGGTTCAAAAACATGTGTGTGTTTGTTTCTTGATGTTTTTTTCATCTTAGAATATTACTTTCATTAAAAAAAAAAAATATATATATATATATAGTAACATGCATTTGTAAAAAGAAAACTGGAAAATAGATATTGCTATGCATAGTTCTACATTTGAGAAAACAACAAATATAATTATATCATGTCTGTGGGCATACTAAACTACTATTAGTTAATAATTGTTGTTAGGTTAAAGGGGCAGTCTGGGATTCTAATCAAAATGAATGGCTATAGGACCATATTTAATTCATTTAAAAGTACCAAAGAATATGTACAGATTGCCACATTTACATTTACATTTACATTTAAGTCATTTAGCAGACGCTCTTATCCAGAGCGACTTACAAATTGGTGCATTCACCTTATGACATCCAGTGGAACAGCCACTTTACAATAGTGCATCTAGATCTTTTAAGGGGGGGGGGGGGGGGGGGCAGAAGGATTGCTTTATCCTATCCTAGGTATTCCTTGAAGAGGTGGGGTTTCAGGTGTCTCCGGAAGGTGGTGATTGACTCACTGGTGATTGCCACTTTAAAGTGAGTCAAAATAATGTGATTGAAGAGAGAGTACAGTATGTAGTCAGCGTTGGGACTCAGACCCTTGCTTTGTGGAGGCAGGCAGAACCATCCCGGTGGGCCGTCAGAAGAAAGTGTAGAAAATGTTGACTTTCCATTATTCCGGCTTGGGCTCGGGGCCCTGGGAATTCACTCTGGGGGCCAGTTACAGCAAGTAACGAGATCTAGGGAACAGGGTCGTAAATTCTGCCTCCTTTTTGCTAGAAATCCTTTCTTTTCCCCCTCTGTCCACTCCCTCCATCTCTCCCCTCGTCAAGCTTTAAGTAAATGGGGGGAAACATAAAGGTAACAATGTGTAATATTACCACATGTTGTCGATTTAAAAAAAACAACACTTGTTTAACATTTGTTAAACTGTTCTGAAGGCCATTGACAGCTTTAACGGTGAAGGAAATGAGTTCATTACCTCCTCTCCTCCACTGACTCTACCTCTCCTTCTCTCCTTTTCACTCCTCCTTGTTTTGCCCTTTATACATTCTCATTCTCTCTTATGAGCTATCGTGGCATTTTGTAATTATTCTTCTTCCTTCACTTCCTTCACTAAGGATATTAATCACACTCGCATACGGCTACTCTATTCTTTGAGCACCGTGTTATCTCTTATCCAATCAAATCTGAAGGCCATTATTCATGTGTGAGAAGAATGTTTTCATCTCTCACACTGTTGTTTGGATCTTAACTGTTTGGAATGAGCAACAGACAGAGCCCATCTCTGCTGTCTTCATCTTCCATGATACCTCACTCTCTCAGAGAGGGGTCAGCGTGTGAACTATCTCTCTGCACGCATCATCCGGCGGGAGCGGCACAAATATGCACAGCCATGCACACAGCTGCGGGGTGTCGGAACTGTTAAAAGGAATGCAACTAGCATTTGGTGCTGCTCTGTCTGTGTGTATTTGTCAGTAGGTTGCATTTTGTGTGTCCAAAAGAGATCGCTTTTAGATAAATGAGAGATGGAAGTTGAATTAAATTGGACTGGAAGACCGGAAAGTTCCGACAAATTTGGATATACAGTGAGTATACAAAACATTAAGAACCATCATGACACAGACTGATCAGATGAATCCAGGTGGAAGCTATGATCCCTATTGATGTCACAGTGTAGATGAAGGGGAGGAGACAGGTTAAAGATTTTTAAGCCTTGAGACAATTGAGACATGGATTGTGTATGTGTGCCATTCAGAGGTTGAATGGGCAAGACAAAATATTTAAATGGGTGCTTTTGAACGGGGTATGGTAGTATGTGCCAGGTGCACCGGTTTGTGTCAAGAACTGCCATGCTGCTGGGTTTTTCACTCTTAACAGTTTCCTGTGTGTATCAAGAATGGTCCACTATCCAAAGGACATCCAACAAACTTGACACAACTGTGGGAAGCATTGGAGTTATGGCCAGCATCCCGGTGGAACACTTTCTCTTATCTCTATCTATGTCATACTCGAATAACTATATTTAATGCACCAAACCACTCTGAAGACAATACATCATTTATAGAGAACCTTTTGATGTTAGTGATGTGCTATATGTGCTACGTGTGCGCCTTACTGTAGTGGGTGAGATTGTGTATGTGTGTGAAACGTCTTTCTTCCGGATGAGGCTCAAGAATCTTCCGCCGCCCCTGTACTTAACCAACATAGACCCTGATAAGGTCAAGGGCCAGGGCTGTGGCCTGGGCTGGGGCCTGGGCTGCAGGGGCTGTGGTGCTGGGTACCACTATGCAGCTCAGCCTGTTCATGATTAAATATCAGGCAACTCCACTTGACATTTTATTAGTACTCCAGCAAGATGGATGAAATGGTAAGAATAAGGTAGGCTGTGTGTGTTGACTTTCCCACCTGCCCCTGCCGCCTGCCTGCCTCCTCTAACCAGACTTTGCGTTCTTTTCCTTCCCCCTCTCTCTTTCTCCTCTCAGGAGTATATATTAGAAAACATTTGATGGATTTTTTTTTTCAGTGCTTGAAGAGGACAATTATGTTTTTCTAAAGGTCCAATGCAGACATTTTTTTTAAATCTCAATATCAAATAATAGTAACAATGTAAGTAACAATGAAGTAACAATGAAGTAACAATGAAGTACCTTACTGTGATTGATTTCAATGAAAATAGTCAAAAAGTAACAAAAATAGCTTCTTAGCAAAGAGCAATTTCTCAAGCAAGAAATTTGCTAGGACTGTCTGGGATTGGTCTGAGTGGGGAAGGGAACACTGAAATCTAGCTGTTATTGGCAGAGAGGTTTGGAGCTCTCTTTCTTATTGGTCTATTAACTAATGTATGGCAGGCCAAAACTCATCCCACCAAAACGTTCTGAAATTTCAGGCGGTCTTTTCAAACAGCTCTTACACTAAAAGGGCATTATCATAATTTTCACAATTTCACAGTATTATTCCAACCTCGTAGTGTGGAAATATACAGTGCCTTCAGAAAGTATTCATACCCCTTGACTTATTTCACATTTTGTTGTGTTACAGCCTGAATTCAAAATAGATTAAATATACACTGCTCAAAAAAATAAAGGGAACACTTAAACAACACAATGTAACTCCAAGTAACTCCAAGTCAATCACACTTCTGTGAAATCAAACTGTCCACTTAGGAAGCAACACTGATTGACAATACATTTCACATGCTGTTGTGCAAATGGAATAGACAAAAGGTGGAAATTATAGGCAATTAGCAAGACACCCCCATTAAAGGAGTGGTTCTGCAGGTGGTGACCACAGACCACTTCTCAGTTCCTATGCTTCCTGGCTGATGTTTTGGTCACTTTTGAATGCTGGCGGTGCTTTCACTCTAGTGGTAGCATGAGACGGAGTCTGCAACCCACACAAGTGGCTCAGGTAGTGCAGCTCATCCAGGATGGCACATCAATGCGAGCTGTGGCAAGAAGGTTTGCTGTGTCTGTCAGCGTAGTGTCCAGAGCATGGAGGCACTACCATGAGACAGGCCAGTACATCAGGAGACGTGGATGAGGCCGTAGGAGGGCAACAACCCAGCAGCAGGACCGCTACCTCCGCCTTTGTGCAAGGAGGAGCACTGCCAGAGCCCTGCAAAATGACCTCCAGCAGGCCACAAATGTGCATGTGTCTGCTCAAACGGTCAGTTACAGACTCCATGAGGGTGGTATGAGGGCCCGACGTCCACAGGTGGGGGTTATGCTTAGAGCCCAACACCATGCAGGACGTTTGGCATTTGCCAGAGAACACCAAGATTGGCAAATTCGCCACTGGCGCCCTGTGCTCTTCACAGATGAAAGCAGGTTTACACTGAGCACATGAGCACATGTGACAGACGTGACAGAGTCTGGAGACGCCGTGGAGAATGTTCTGCTGCCTGCAACATCCTTCAGCATGACCGGTTTGGCGGTGGGTCAGTCATGGTGTGGGGTGGCATTTCTTTGTGGGGCCGCACAGCCCTCCATGTGCTCGCCAGAGGTAGCCTGACTGCCATTAGGTACCGAGATGAGATCCTCAGACCCCTTGTGAGACCATATGCTGACACATGCACATATTGCGTGTAGGCCAATGACCAACATTTTTAATTTAATACATTTTAAATTCAGGCTTTAACACAACAAAATGTGGGAAAAGTCAAGGGGTGTGACTACTTTCTGAAGGCACTGTATGTAAAACACAGAGAATTTCACGTTTTTGACTCCACTGAGCCTTTAACCTGATAAATCCTCTTTCTCTTTATTTTTCCTCTTCTCTCCGTCTCCCTGTCCTCTCTCTCTCTCTCGCTTTCTGTCTGAAGGATTAGCCCTCTCCAGCAGCAGGACTCTCCTTCTTGGTCACTGTGTGTTTTGTTTGTGATTTGCTTGAGTCCATCTGTACAGTGGTTCATTTCTGAGGCCCACTGTGACAGAGTGAATTGAGGTGGTTCATGGGGCGCTCTCTCTAGCCAGTACACTGATACACCACTGCCCTATCAGCCCTGGGCTACGTTCACCTCTGGATCCCCTCTCCTCTCTCACTTAGGATGGGAGACACACATACACACGCATGCACATACACACACACACACTCCCCGACTGACTGGCTCTAATCCCAACACCACAACTCATTACAGGCTAGTAGGGTTAGTGAGGCTATGGGGCGTAGAGGATACCTGACCCTATTTGTCTGCAGGCGTTAGTCTCTGTCACTGTGTAAGGCACTGTGCGTGTGTGTGTATGTGTGCGTGCTGCGTACGTGCGTTTGTAACACACAGGGGCTAGGGAGACATTCTTTGAGAGGATGTGCTGGCGATAGATGTACTTGCTCTCCTCTTTCTGAAGCTGTTCTCTTTCAACACCCAGGAGTCCCCTATTCTCCTCTCTGTAGCCTGGGGCATGCCAGAGGAACTCAAACAAACCCTGTGAAAAAGGTTAAGTCCCCCTGTATTTACTGTTGACTCTCACTTTGAACGAGAGCAACCTAGTGTGACTTTTTGGAAAAGTGAAATGAAAGAGAGTGGTTACAGTGGATTCTTCGGTGTTACTTGGAGCACATTTATCGAACCGCAATGAACCGTAAAGTACGAAAGAGGAGCATAAAAATGGACACTGGTCTCACGTTTGTTGCCTGAACTTCCAAGCCCACTTAAAATTACATGAAAAAAGGCAGGCTCATTTTGTATGATTTCACTTTTATGTGTCATTTTTTTTTGTGAACACTTTGTTGATTTACTTCGGTAGACATCCTTATCTCGATGGCTGAAATTACGTTTAATTATAGTGTGGAAATGGTTTTCCAAACAGCCTGTGAAAAGCCTGCAGAGAAGCAAGCTGAAATATAAGTGTTTCTTTAAAAGGCTCAAACACTCATTCATGGTAATATTGTTTTGCCATAATTTGGAACAGAGCTACAGGGGCTTTTATAGACAACTGAAAAGTGTGTGGTACCCCAAGTTGACCTTGCCTGCCATTTTACTCCATGGTCATTTCCAAGGTCACACAGTACAGTACGTACGTAGACACTGATCTGAGGTTGGGTTTGCATCTCTTCCCTAATGATTACGTGTTCTTAATGCTTTGTTCACTCAGTGTATATCCAGGGATATGTGAAACACTGAGTATGACCCATGGGTTGTTCATCTCACTGACACGGCTCTCACAGGTTTGTCACTTCACACTGGTTCATATTGTCGGAGCGCCGAGTTCACAGGAGTGTGTTTATGTGTGTGTGTGTGTGTGCGTACGTGTGTGCGTGCGTGCATTTTTCTTTGAGTGTATGTGCGTGTGCGTGTGTCTGACACCTGGGCCCGGTTGTTATGACTTGAGCCTGTCACACTCATTGCCTCCTGTTGAACAACACCTGTTATCTTCGTCATAGCATGGAGTATCGTACGTGCCTGCTGAGATGTGCATCCTCCTGGCAAGACAACGATGTGTGTGTGTGTCTGCTTGTGTGAGAGAGAGATCGAGCGCTTCCTCTCATCTCCACACAGCTTCCTGTGTCCAGCGATAGACAACAGTAGCGTGTGAAATATATTGAACATCGTTGCACACGGCCAGAACTATCTATTCCATAGAGAGGGATTCCTCCTTGTCGATGTGACCATGAATAGAACCCGCCCCCCCCACCCAACTCTTTGATGTCAGGGGTCACAGAACTCCCAGGCCCCCCCCTCCACCTCTTAGTGCCAGGGGGGCATAGTTACACCCGGGCACGCCTGGCAACCCCATAGGTGCCCCTAAACACAAGCACACACAGGCAGGGTTATTGTTCAGGCAGGGTGGAGAGGAGATGGTCCAACTCATCAGGAATGAGGAAGTTCAGTAGGGGTGCCTGAGAAACATTCTAAAGCAGGGGTAGGCAACTAGATTCAGCCGTGGCCCAATTTTTGTCGGAGTGGTTGGTCGGGGGGCTGGAACATAAATATAAACATTTGTACACTGCAAATTGACCACAACTAAACCCCAAAAGAGATTAAATTGGATAATATCAATACTTTCATACCTTAATTACATTGAGACATGGTCACATTTTTCTATTAAAAAATATATATATATTTTTTTATTTTGACCAAAACCGAAAATCCCCCCAAAAAACCCTGTTCTAAAGGATGATGGTATCAGGTATGAAGTTAAGACCCAGATGCAGACAACGTCAAATTAACAATGGTTTAATAATCCAACAGGGGCAGGCAATAGACAGGTAAAGGCAGGGATCAGTAAACCAGAGGTGGGGCAATGGTACCGGACGTCAGGCAGGCTCAGGGTCAGGGGCAGGGTCAGGGTCAGGGTCAGGGGCAGGCAGAGTGGTCAGGCAGGTGGACTCAGAGTCAGAACAGGCAAGGGTCAAAACCAGGAGGGCGAGAAAAAGAGAGACTGGAACAGCAGGAGCTGAGACACAAAAACGCTGGTTGACTTGACAAACAAGACAAACTGGCAATAAACAAACAGAGAACACAGGCATAAATACACAGGAGATAATGGGGAAGATGGGGCGACACCTGGAGTGGTGTGGAGACATTCACAACGACAGGTGAAACAGATCAGGGTGTGACAGTACCCCCCGCACCCCCTAAGGGCCCCACCTGGCTTTCTTTCTGGGCGCATACCTCATTGACCGGGGAGCCGGCGGTGGAAGTCAGCGATGAGGGTTGGGTCCAGGATGTCTCTAGCGGGGACCCAGCACCTCTCCTCCGGGCCATAACCCTCCAGTCAACCAGGTACTGGAAACCCTTGCATCATGGTAGAACACTCAGGAGGCGTCTGACCGTGTACGCCGGATGGCCATCGATAACACGCGGGTGGAGTGGTGGGCCTGGAAACAGAAGACAAAGGGCTGTAAGACACGGGCTTAATCCTAGACACATGGAAATTTGGGTGAATACGGAGGGTACAGGGTAACAAAAGACGAACAGCAGCAGGGCTAATGACTCTAGAGATGGGGAACGAGCCGATGAAACGGGAGTAATGTTTATGGAGAGAGGGTATGGAGAGCCATACCCTCTGCCCGAGCCAATAGCGTGGAGTAGGGGTCCGGTGGTGATGCGCTTGTCGCCTGTACCTGGAAGTGGTCTTCAACAGAGTGGCCCGGGCTCTCTTCCAAGTACAGCGACAGTGACAGATTAACATCTGGGCAGAGGGATTGTTTCCCGTGCCTGTTTCCCTATACCCCAGGTGAGTGCCGTCGCCAGGCACGAGGTGGGAAGGATGGTCTCGGGCTCCGGGCTGGTAACCGTAGGGTTATAGCGGCGAGACAGGGCATACGGCTTGACATTCTTGGACCCCTGCCGGTAGGAGAGGGAAAAGTTGAACCGGTAAACAGCAGGGCCTATCTCGCTTGCATGTAAACTCAGCAAAAAAAATTACGTCCTCTCACTGTCAACTGCGCTTATTTTCAGCAAACTTAATTATTAACGTGAACATATTTGTATAAACATAACAATATTCTACAACTGAGACATGAACTGAACAAGTTCCACAGACATGTGACTAACAGAAATGGAATAATGTGTCCCTGAACAAAGGGGGGTCAAAATCAAAAGTAAAAGTCAGTATCTGGTGTGGCCACCAGCTGCATTAAGTACTGCAGTGCTTCTCCTCCTCATGGACTGTACCAGATTTGCCAGTTCTTGCTGTGAGATGTTACCCCACTCTTCCACCAAGGAACCTGCAAGTTCCCGGACATTTCTGGGGGGGGAATGGCACTAGTCCTCACCCTCCGATCCAACAGGTCCCAGCGTGCTCAATGGGATTGAGATCTGGGCTCTTCGCTGACCATGGCAGAACACTGACATTACTGTCTTGCAGGAAATCACGCACAGAATGAGCAGTATGGCTGGTGGCATTGTCATGCTGGAGCGTCATGTCAGGCTTGAGCCTGCAGGAAGGGTACCACATGAGGGAGGAGGATGTCTTCCCTGTAACGCACAGCGTTGAGATTGCCTGCAAGGACAACAAGCGCAGTCTGATGATGCTGTGACACACCGCCCCAGACCATGATGGACCCTCCACCTCCAAATCGATCCCGCTCCAGAGTACAGGCCTCGGTGTAACGCTCATTCCTTCGACGATAAACCCTAATCCGACCATCACCCCTGGTGAGACAAAACCGCGACTCATCAGTGAGAGCACTTTTTGCCAGTCCTGTCTGGTCCAGCGACGGTGGGTTTGTGCCCATAGGCGACGTTGTTGCTGGTGATGTCTGGTGAGGACCTGCCTTACAACAGGCCTACAAGCCCTCAATCCAGCCTCTCTCAGCCTGGTGTAACTCAGGCAGTTGTTGTTGCCATCCTGTACCTGTCCCGCAGGTGTGATGTTCGGATGTTCCAATCCTGTGCAGGTGTTGTTACATGTGGTCTGCCACTGTGAGGACGATCAGCTGTCCATCCTGTCTCCCTGTAGCGCTGTCTTAGGCTCCTCATGCCTCCTTGCAGCATGCCTAAGGCACGTTCACACAGATGAGCAGGGACCCTGGGCATCTTTCTTTTGTCAGTAGAAAGGCATCTTTAGTGTCCTAAGTTTTCATAACTGTGACCTTAATTGCCTACCGTCTGTAAGCTGTTAGTGTCTTAATGACCGTTCCACATGTGCATGTTCATTAATTGTTTATGGTTCATTGAACAAAAACAGTGTTTAAACCCTTTACAATGAAGATCTGTGAAGTTATTTGGATTTTTACGAATTATCTTTGAAAGACAGGGTCCTGAAAAAAGGAACGTTTCTTTTTTTACTGAGTTTAGTTGAGGCGCTTGGCAGAGCGGAGATACTCCAGGTTTTTGTGGTCAGTCCACACAATGAACGGATGTTCTGCCCCTAGCCAGTGCCTCCATTCCTTCAACGCCATATTCACTGCGAAAAGCTCCCGATTATCCACATCGTAGTTCCTCTCCGTTGCATTGAGGCGGTGGGAGAAGAAGGCGCAGGGATGCAGCTTAAGGTCCAGGGCAGAACATTGGGAAAGAACAGCCCCCACTCCGACATCTACCCGTCTCCTCTCCTGAAGCCTCCCTCTCATCTTTCAACAAAAAAATTTGGTTTCTCACCAAACCCTCCCTGACTGACACCGAAAGCTCAGCCTTTAGGGCTTTCTCAGGGATGAAGTCTATAATGGTCAGCTATGGCGCAAAGGTCTACTTTACGCAACCCCACCAACCGCTCAACAGAGGGCGCTTCAATAAAATTGGAGATGGCTGAGGCAGCCATTTTGTACACTGCAGCCTACTGAACACACGCAAACTAAACAAGTCATCCAAACTCACAACCTACCACCACACCTCAATCACCAATCACAGAGAGCTCAGAGCAGCGGGGTCCGGTGGGTTTAATTATCCCGGATGAGCCCCCATTATGTTAAGTACGCCACTTGGAGAAGGAAACGCAACACCCTGCTACAACTCATCTCCCCCTGGAGTGAAAGAGGTATGGGATTCTAGGTGCAGGTAAGGATGACAGAGGCAGAGAATATTACCGTTTACAGGGAATTTATTTCCTTAACACGGTGAATGTGGGGAAAAGGCGCTGGACGGAACCAAAGCAAAGAAAGTTAAAGAGTCCCCTCTCCTACCTTACCTACCTACTCACTACTAACTTATTCTTAACGCCACCTGGCGCGCTAACCAAAATACAAGGGGGTGGTCCGCCCAGGTCTTACCTAGTGTGTATAGACAGAGTACATACTATGGGCTTATGTATGCCTGCAGGCATCTTGCTTAACATTCCCTAGGCGCATTCCTCTTCCCCCCTGGGAACAAAAACAGAATAATTACTAACGTAAAGTGAACAATTTCAATAATCAAAAACAATGAGTCCTATTGGCATACATATACCTAACCAAAACAGGACATCAGAGAAGCTCTCTCTTCCTGACAAAGAAATACTGGCTTTTATCCAGCTGTTGAAGGAGGGTTTAGAGCTCCAATCATCGATGGGGCCGACCAATCAGCTGCTTAGGAATTCAGGAAGCCATTTCCTGAAATACACACATACAAACCCACAACACAGAAACTGGGGAACGTAACAATTGGCCTCCACCATGAACTGATGGGAAGGGTCAGGATGAACCAGGATAGGAGCAGTGGTGAAGCGGTGTTTAAGGTCCCTGAACGCCCGGTCATGGCAGAGGACCACGTGAACGGAACCTTTGTAGAGGTGGGGGCAGACAGGGGGGAGGCCAGGGTGCTGTAACTCCGGATAAAGTGGCGATAAAAGTTGGAGAACCCCAGGAAGCGTTGCAGCTGCACCCTGGACGTAGGCTGAGGCCAATCCACCACCGCTTTCACCTTCTCGGGATCCATCTGGACACTCCCAGCAGAGATGATGTTGCCCAGAAAGGGAATGGTGGAGCGATGGAACTCGCACTTTTCCGCCTTAACAAACAACTGGTTCTCCAGAAGGTGCTGGAGTACCTGTTGGACGTGGAGCACGTGTTCTTAGGGGGAGTGGGAGAAGACGAGGATGTCATCAATGTAGATGAAGATGAACCGGTTCAGCATGTCGTGGAGAACATCATTCACCAGAGCCTGGAACATGGCAGGGGCGTTGGTGAGGCCAAAGGGTATGGCCAGATATTCGTAGTGGCCGCAGGCCGTGTTGAAGGCAGTCTTCCACTCGTCCCCCTCTCGTATCCGCACCAAGTGGTAGACGTTTCGTAGATCCAGCTTGGAGAAAACAGTGGCCCCCTAGAGCGGCTCGTAGGCTGTGGAAATGAGTGGTAGTGGATAACGGTTCTTCACAGTAATGTCATTGAGTCCCCGGTAGTTAATGCA
Organism: Salvelinus fontinalis; assembly: GCF_029448725.1. Classification (NCBI taxonomy): domain Eukaryota; kingdom Metazoa; phylum Chordata; class Actinopteri; order Salmoniformes; family Salmonidae; genus Salvelinus; species Salvelinus fontinalis. The sequence goes on along the minus strand of NC_074689.1, from coordinate 865,386 downwards.
CGGGCGCAGGTGCATTGCTGTACTTTTTCTCAAAGAAGAAGAAATCTGCGTCAGCGGGAGAGGAAGAGGGACGGATAAATCCTATAGCAAGGGAGTCCTCAATGTAGGGCTCCATAGCCTTGGTCTCTGGTCCCGACAGAGAATACAGACGTCCCCGGGGCATCGTGGTGCTAGGGAGAAGGTCAATCCCGCAGTCATACGGGCGGTACGGCGGAAGGGAAGTGGCCCGGGACTTGCTGAACACCTCCAGGAGGTCCTGGTACTCCACGGAAATGGCAGAGAGGTCCGGAACAACTTCCAAGCCCCCAGTAAAGACGTCCCAGGGCAGGTTGCGCCGACTTCAGACATTGGGCGTGGCAGAACGGACTCCAGCCCATGATAGCACCCGTAGACCAGTAGATGAGGGGATTGTGTTGCTATGGCCAGAAGAATCCCAAAACCACAGGAATCTAGACGGACTTGATGAGCAGGAATTGAATGGTCTCGCTGTGATTCCCTGACACACGTAGGTTGATGGGAGTGTTTTCATGGGTGACCCGACCTATAGAGCGCCCGTCCAGCGCTCTAACATCCATGGGAATGTAGAGGGGCTGAGTGGGGATGTTCAGCTCGGAACCCAGTGTGGCATCCAAAAAGCTCTCATCGGCCCCAGTCAATGAGGACCCGGAAAGATTTGGACTGGTTTCCCCACAGCAGAATGAGATGGAAATGAGTGCGAGTAAGGGAAGCAGAACATTTCTCCATATGGCCCACCATAGTACTCGCTCCTACTCGTGAGCCTGGTCTTTTACCAGGCACGAAGATACGAAATGACCAAAAGTGACTTCCGGGATGACTCGGAGGCGAGGTGGAATCCCTGGACGTGCGAGCTAAATCAAATTTCCTCTCCAGCCGTCGTTTCCGCAATCGCCCATCGATGCGGATGGTCAAATCAATGAGGGAGTCAAGATCTGTGGGTAACTCCTGAGCAGCAAGCTTGTCCTTAACCTCCTCCGAGACGCCGTGCAGGAACATGTCGAACAGTGCTTCCTGGTTCCATACACTCTCTGCTGCCAACATGCTCTCCATTCAAGCGTTCCGGGGGAGGTAAACAGGGCTCCTGGGAAGGTGGAGTGGCCGGTGGGGCGGCGCTGCTAACCTCCGAGTTACTGAGGGGCGGTGGGGTTACCACCGTGGTAGGCTGCCCCCCAGACAACCCGCGGGAATAGCTCCAGCAGCATGTCCAATGCTCGGTCATGGCACTCAGCCAACGTTTGGACCCCCTCCATAAGACCACGAAGCAATTCCTCGTGCCTACCAATGGAGGCTCATTAGGAGGAGATGGCGTTGCGCAGCTGGCCACGGGTCTGCTGGGTCAGTCATGGCCAGTTCGTACTACCAGGTATGAAGGTAAGACAATCACAAGGACAGGTGAAACAGATCAGGGTGTGACAGATGGTTTCTTCACTGCGGTGGCAGGAGACAAACACAACATGCAGCTTAATGGTAGGATACGGGTTTAGGGTTTATAGATGTCCCTTAGAGTTACAAGTACACTCAAATTATATTGCTTTGTCTTTTAAATCATTGGATTGTCTAAACCACACATTAACCCTTCCTTACACAAGCCAATAAACCAATACATATATTTCAAACCAGGTTTTACTTTTACTCTTACTGTAAATGTTACTCTTACTGTAAATGTTACTCTTACTGTAAATGTGCACAATTCCTAATACCTACTGCTGCTACTTATCAATTGAACTTTATTTAAACCATGCAGCCACACAGAACAATGTTATTACTGGCTTGACTTCTGATTATGATTTCTTGCTCTCAGTAGCTCCCAAAGGACCTTCCAGAAGTTACCATATACTGTAGCACACTGTTTCATTTTGCTTTCCATATGTGTGCACACAGGCACTCTCTGGCGATTTCTCTTTTATATTCAGACCACAGTAGTGAAGGCTCATGGAGTCCAGCTCTCTCTCATTCCTTGTGTGTGTCTTGTCTCTCTCACTCCCTTTCCCCTGTATCTCCCTCCCATGTCTCTAATCCCCCCCCCCTTGCTCTCTCTCTCTCTCTCTCTCTCTCTCTCTCTCTCTCTCTCTCTCTCTCTCTCTCTCTCTCTCTCTCTCTCTTCTCTCTCTCTCTCTCTCTCTCTCTCTCTCTCTCTCTCTCTCTCTCTCTCTCTCTCTCTCTCTCTCTCACCATCCCTCCCATCACTCCCCCTGTCTCTCCCTCTCCCTCCTTGTCCCTCTCCCTCCTTGTCCCTCTCCCTCCTTGTCTCTCTCCCTTCTTGTCGCTCTCCCTCTCCCTCCTTGTCTCTCTCCCTTCTTGTCTCTCCCTCTCCCTTCTTGTCGCTCTCCCTTTTGTCTCTCTCCCTCTCCCTTCTTGTCTCTCCTTCTCACTCTCCTCTCTCTTCTCAGTGTCTGGGCTGGCTCAGGTTCTGTGTAGCCATGGCCTCTTTGATCACAGTGAAAGGGTTGGCGCTTTAAAGCTTCTGCTATTTCTGCTGTCAGGAGCCCCTCTCTTCCCCTCTGGTTTAGACTTTCAGAGCGGTGGCAGGGAGGGATGGCGGGGAGGGAGGGATGGAGGAATCAGGGGAGGGGAAATGCTGTCAACCCGGGCCAGGAGAGGCCTCTGACACCTGACTGATCTCTGCTCCTCTCCTCTCTCATCCGGTCTGGGAGCACAAAAAGCTAACCCAACTCTCTCTCTCTCTTCACATTTCTTCTGGTGGATGGATGGATGGATGGATGGATGGATGGATGGATGGATGGAGGGTGTAGGAAGTGTTGGGAGCTGGTTAAGTGTGCCTTGAATTCTAAATAAATCACCGACAGTGTCACCAGCAAAGCACTCCCAAACCATCACACCTCTTCCTCCATGCTTCACGGCGGGAACCACACATGCGGAGGTTATCCATTCACCAACTCTGTGTCTCACAAAGTCACGGCAGTTGGAACCAAAAATCTCAAATGTGGACTCATCAGACCAAAGGACAGATTTCCACTGGTCGTGTTTCTTGGCCCAAGCAAGTCTCTTCTTCTTAGTGGTGTCCTTTAGTAGTGTTTTTTTTGCAGCAATTCGACCTGATTCACACAGTCTCCTCTGAACAGTTGATGTTGAGATTAGAGGTCGACCGATTAATCGGAATGGCCGATTAATCGCGTCCGATTTCAAGTTTTCATAACAATCAGAAATCGGTATTTTTGGGCGCCGATTTGCTGATTTTATTTATTTTTAAACGTTTTATTTTTTTGTTGATTTTTTTACACCTTTATTTAATCATTATTTAACTAGGCAAGTCAGTTAAGAACACATTCTTATTTTCAATGACGGCAGAACGTGTCACGTTCCTGACCTGTTTTCTGTTGTTTGGTATGTGTTTAATTGGTCAGGGCGCGAGTTTTGGGTGGGTAGTCTATGTTATGTGTTTTCTATGTTGGGTTAATGGGTTGGTGGTTGTCTTCCGTGTCAGTACATCCGTGTTACCACACGGGACTGTTTCGGCTTGTCTGTTCCTGTTCGTGTGTTCTTCGTTTCATGTAAGTTCGTAAGTTTAGGTCTGTTTAGTTCGTTTTGTTATTTTGTATTTCTAAAGTGTTATTTCGTGTTTCGTCGTTTTTGTCTATTAAATCATTATGTCCACCTACCTCGCTGCGTGTTGGTCTGATCCATGCTCCTCCTCATCCGAGGAGGAGGAATATGATGACGATCGTTACAGAACCACCCACCAAACCCAGATCAAGCAGCGGGTTAACTGACAGCAATGACAGCAGCAGTGGGTGAAGGAGGATTGGACATGGGAAAAGATTCTGTACGGAGAAGGACCCTGGGCAGAGCCAGAGGAGTGTCGCCGTCCCAAGGCGGAGCTGGAGGCATCTAAAGCGGAGAGGCGACGATATGAGGAGGCAGCACGGAAGCAAGGCTGGAAGCCCGCAAGTACAACCCAAAAATTTCTTGGGGGGGGGGGGGGGGGGGGCTAAAGGGTAGTGTGGCGAAGTCAGGTAGGAGACCTGCGCCAACTTCCCGGGCTTACCGTGGAGAGCGAGAGTACGGGCAGACACCGTGTTACGCAGTAGAGCGCATGGTATCTCCTGTACGTGTTCATAGCCCGGTGCGGGTTATTCCACCTCCCCGTACTAGCCGGGCTAGAGTGAGCATTGAGTCAAGTGCCATGAAGCCGGCTCTACATATCTGGCCACCAGTACGCCTCTTTGGGCCGGCTTACATGGCACCAGCCTTACGCATGGTGTCCCCGGTTCGCCTACATAGCCCGGTGCGGGTTATTCCACCTCCCCGCACTGGTCAGGCGACGGGGAGCATACAACCAGGTAAGGTTGGGCAGGCTCAGTGCTCAAGGGAGCCAGTACGCCTACACGGTCCGGTATATCCGGCGCCACCTTCCTGCCCCAGCTCAGTACCACCAGTGCCTACACCACGCACCAGGCTTCCAGTGCGTCTCCAGAGCCCTGTTCCTCCTCCACGCACTCTCCCTGTGGTTCGTGTCTCAAGCTCAGTGCCTCCAGTTTCGGCACCACGCATCAAGCCTCCTGTGCGTCTCCAGAGCCCTGTACGCACTGTTCCTTCTCCGCGCACTCGCCTTGAGGTGCGTGCCCTCAGCCCGGTACCTCCAGTTCCGGTACCACGCACCAGTCCTATAGTGCGCATCGAGAGTTCAGTGTGCCCTGTTCCTGCTCCCCGCACTAGCCTTGAGGTGCGTGTCTCCAGTCCGGTACCACCAGTTCCGGCACCACGCACCAGACCTACTGTGCGCCTCAGCAGGTCAGAGTCGGCTGTCTGCCCAACGCCGCCTGCACTGCTCGTCTGCCCAGCACCGTCTGAGCCATCTGTCTGCCCAGCGCCGTCTGAGCCATCTGTCTGCCCAGCGCCGTCTGAGCCATCTGTCTGCCCAGCGCCGTCTGAGCCATCTGTCTGCCCAGCGCCGTCTGAGCCATCTGTCTGCCCAGCGCCGTCTGAGCCATCTGTCTGCCCAGCGCCGTCTGAGCCATCTGTCTGCCCAGCGCCATCTGAGCCATCCGTCTGCCCAGCGCCATCTGAGCCATCCGTCTGCCCAGCGCCATCTGAGCCATCCGTCTGCCCAGCGCCTTCTGAGCCATCCTCTGCCCAGCGCCTTCTGTGCCATCCGTCTGCCACGAGCCATTAGAGCCGCCCGTCTGTCCCGAGCCATTAGAGCCGTCCGTCAGTCAGGAGCCGCTAGAGCCGTCCGTCAGTCAGGAGCCGCTAGAGCCGTCCGTCAGTCAGGAGCTGCCAGAGCCGTCCGTCAGTCAGGAGCTGCCAGAGCCGCCATCCAGTCAGAAGCTGCCAGAGCCGCCAGCCAGTCAGGAGCTGCCAGGGCCACCAGCCAGTCATGAGCTGCCAGAACCGCCAGCCAGTCAGGAGCTGCCAGGGCCACCAGCCAGTCATGAGCTGCCAGAACCGCCAGCCAGTCAGGAGCTGCCAGAGTCGCCAGCCAGTCAGGAGCTGCCAGAACCGCCAGCCAGTCAGGAGCTGCCAGAGCTGCCCTACAGTCATGAGCTGCCCTACAGTCATGAGCTGCCCTCCAGTCATGAGCTGCCCTCCAGTCATGAGCTGCCCTCCAGTCATGAGCTGCCCTCCAGTCATGAGCTGCCCTCCAGTCATGAGCTGCCCTCCAGTCATGAGCTGCCACTCAGTCAGGAGCTGCCACTCAGTCATGAGCTGCCACTCAGTCATGAGCTGCCACTCAGTCATGAGCTGCCACTCAGTTCGGAGCTGCCACTCAGTCCGGAGCTGCCACTCAGTCCGGAGCTGCCATTAGTACAGAGTTGTCCCTCTGTCCTAAGCTACCTCTCTGTCCGGAGCTACCTCTCTGTCCTGAGCTACCTCTCTGTCCTGAGCTACCTCTCTGTCCTGAGCTGTCTCCTCTATGTAGGAGGGGCCTTAGTGAAGGTTCCTGGACCATGGTCGGGGGCGAGGGTCGCCACTTAAAGGACGCGAAGGAGAGGGACAAAGACAGTGGTGGAGTGGTGTCCTCGTCCACCGCCGGAGCCGCCACCGCGGACAGATGCCCACCCAGACCCTCCCCTTGAGTTGTAGGGGTGCGCCCGGAGTTCTTACCTTGAGGGGGGGGGGGTTCTGTCACGTTCCTGACCTGTTTTCTGTTGTTTGGTATGTGTTTAATTGGTCAGGGCGTGAGTTTTGGGTGGGTAGTCTATGTTATGTGTTTTCTATGTTGGGTTAATGGGTTGCCTGGTATGGCTCTCAATTAGAGGCAGGTGTTTGGCGTTTCCTCTAATTGAGAGTCATATTAAGGTAGGTTGTTTCACATTGTTTGTTGTGGGTGTTTGTCTTCCGTGTCAGTACATGTTACTACACGGGACTGTTTCGGCTTGTCTGTTCCTGTTCGTGTGTTCTTCGTTTCATGTAAGTTCGTAAGTTTAGGTCTGTTTAGTTCGTTTTGTTATTTTGTATTTCTAAAGTGTTATTTCGTGTTTTGTCGTTTTTGTCTATTAAATCATTATGTCCACCTACCTCGCTGCGTGTTGGTCTGATCCATGCTCCTCCTCATCCGAGGAGGAGGAATATGACGACGATCGTTACAGAACGACAGATTTTTAACCTTGTCAGCTCGGGGGATCCAATCTTGCAACCTTACAGTTAACTAGTCCAATGCTTTAACACTGATTACATTGCACTCCACGAGGAGCCTGCCTGTGCCGCGAATGCAGTAAGCTAAGGTAAATTGCTAGCTAGCATTAAACTTATCTTATAAAAAACAATCAATCAATGACTGTCATTGCTCCAATGTGTACTTAACCATAAACATCAATGCCTTTCTTAAAATCACTACACAAGTATATATTTTTAAACCTGCATATTTAGCTAAAAGAAATCCAGGTTAGCAGGCAATGTTAACCAGGTGAAATTGTGTAATTTCTCTTGCGTTCATTGCACGCAGAGTCAGGGTATATGCAACAGTTTGGGCCGCCTGGCTCTTTGCGAACTAATGTGCCAGAATTTTACGTAATTATACATAACATTGAAGGTTGTGCAATGTAACAGGAATATTTAGACTCATAGATGCCACCCGTTAGATAAAATACGGAACGGAATAAACGTTTTGTTTTCGAGGTGATAGTTTCCGGATTAGTTAAAGGTATATGGTTTAGAGAGAACTAGTCGACGCATTATAATTCCTGTAATAACTTGCGGCTGAACTTGAAAGGGGTTTCTTCGTTATTTTACCGTTCATGTCTTCCATAGAGAATGTCTTGATCTACTTCAAATAAGGTCTGTGTTTCGTGCAGGCTTAAACCGCCTCGACGTTTTGATACCCGTGTAAATCTCACTAGGATAAGGTAACGTTTGTCAACATATTTTCATAAATCCACTCTACAAAAAAATGATCTTCGCTTATATTTAGCCAATATTGATCAGAATTACCTTGTCCTATGGATATCTACACAGTTATAAAATTGGCAAGGTGGTGTAAGCCTACACGAAATACAGACCTTATTTTAAGTTAATCTAAAAATATCCTATGGAATAAATGAAGGAACCCACTTTTCAGATTTTGCTAGAAGGTGTCATGGCAATTATGACTCGCACTTTGGTCGTCAATTCTTACCATGCCCATTATTAAAATAGGATTTCCTGCATATAGAAATGACAGTTTTTGTTTTCAACATTCATCACAGGTAACTTAAACTCTATTTTTATTCAAACAGTTGAGAGTATTTGTCTCCTAAGCAGACTCTTCAGTATCATTGTCACTTCAGAGCTGTGTGTGTGTGTGTGTATTTATGTATTATATTAAGTTAAAATAAGTGTTCATTGTTCATTCAGTATTGTTGCAATTGTCATTATTACAAAAATGTGTGTGTGTGTGTGTATGATATATATATATATATAAAAAAAAATTTTTTTTTTTATATAAATCAGCCGATTAATCGGTATCGGCTTTTTTTGTCCTTCAATAATCGGTATCGGTATCGGCGTTGAAAAATCATAATCGGTCGACCTCTAGTTGAGATGTGTCTGTTACTTGAACTCATTTATTTAAGCATTTATTTGGGCTGCAATCTGAGGTGCAGTTAACTCTAATTAACTTATCCTCTGCAGCAGAGAAAACTCTGGGTCTTCCTTTCCTGTGGCGGTCCTCATGAGAGCCAGTTTCATCATAGCGCTTGATGGTTTTTGCAACTGAACTTGTCACAACACGCCTGATTGGCTCAAACCCATTAAGAAGGAAAGAAATTCCATAAATGTACTTTTACAAGGCACACCTGTTAATTTAAATGCATTCCAGGTGACTACCTCATGAAGCTGGTTGAGAGAATGCCAAGAGTGTGCAAAGACACCGGTGTTTTACCCAATAAATTACTGGGAGTTTATATATATATATAAGTGTGCAACTCTTTATTGAACTAAATATAATATTTGACACATCATTGTGCACATGTCGTTAGGCCTATACATCATGAAATTGATGCAACAATTATAGACGGTATCCTACAATTAGCAAAATAGATCTCAATTGATTGAACGTGAAAATGATTTGAAGATGATATATAATCTACTGTATTTACCTTTTAATGCAGTCATCTCAGTTTTATTTTTACCTGTTGCTTTATAACAATTGCAAAGACATTGGCAAATTTGTATTGTAGTTCTGAAGTTATTGGCGGTCACAGAGAGACAGATAAACATCTTGATTCTATGTTTAGCTGAGATATTCTGTTTATTTAGAGAAAAAAGTATCTAACGACCCAGTTAGCTGTTCAATGAGTGGTCTGAGGAAGTCAGTGCCAGCACTGTTTATATTTAGATGCAGGAGCTCCACAATACTTTTGAGCTAATATTCTATAAGAGGAACTGGAGCTCAAGTCGTATAAATTCGAGGTACCGTTACTCAGCTAAGGTGAGCTTCTGCTCAAGTCAAGCACTGGCTATTTGCCATGAGGGGGAAGAGCGTCAACAGGTTTTCATAGCATCAATTACAGTATAGCAGCAAAAAGTAAAATTATCGTCCTGGGGCGCTCAAATGTGCGTTCAGTTAGAACTTCTGTGTTTGCTCTAGTCTCCTCCTCCCAATGAGTTTCTCGCTCCAGACAGCTTACTACCGCATATGACTACATTTGCTCTATCAGTTACAGATGGAGCTAAAGCAAATTGTAAGGAACTTGTAAATAAATAATCATAACAGTCATAGCAGCCTGGGACCTGATAAACCACATCCAACGAGAGTCGAGGGACAGAGGGATACACTAGCTAGAAATTTCTCATCACGGCTTTGATAGGACAAAAAAAAGCATTTTCCCCCTGAGGTTGTTTGTCAGGTTCTACTGTAGGTGACAGAGCGACATGTTGTGTGGACTAAAACAGCATAAAACCGGATGTATCACAAAGCATGGTCAAATTAATTAGCCAGCTACAGTTATTTAAAAAAATTGTGAGAAATAGTTAGATCAATGTTTTGGTCAAATTAACCATTTATCTACCTTTGAGAAGCAGCTAGCTATAGGTAGCTGGTAGCTTGCTAGCTAGTTATCTCCCATGCCAATTTCAAGTCTTTCTAAACTCATATCTTACTAACTCGGAAATATGAAGTTATTTCAAAATGAACTTTAACTGGCTTTGTGACACAATGTTAACTAGCTATCCCCAGACCCCAGACCCCAGTTAAATAATCTGTCTTCTTCTGTCTTATTGCATCTGCGTGTTTGTTTCATTCTCCCTGGTGTACTCGTTCGTTCGTGAGCTGGGTACTCGTTCTAAATAGTATGATCTAATCTGTTCAAAACAGTGTCAGCATTTGCAGCAGTGGTCATTCGGTTTTTGACATGCAAAAGGTGTATTTATGCGGTTGTTCAAATGCACAGATCGCTTTATATATCTTCTCAAAGAAACTACCGGTAGTTCGAAAACTTGGCATCGTATTTCTGTCATGCTGCTTTGTTGATACCTCCAACCGTCTCGCGGTAGTCAGCCAATCAGTGTCCGCTACTGCTAGTACAGTAGCTATATCGGTCTATTGTACTTCAATCAATGTGTATGCAGGTTGCTTAGGATTTCAAACCTTCTCAAACAGCCTAGTTCATACTCTTCCGGGGATAATAGACTCTACAGTGTCCTGCTATTAAATAATGTACAGGAAAAACACTGAGTGTACAAAAAAATGAAATACACCTTCCTAATATTGGATTTGCCCTCAGAACAGCCTCAGTTCGTTGGGACATGGACTCTACAAGGTGTCAAAAGCATTCCACAGGGATCCTGGCTCATGTTGACTCAAATGCTTCCCACAGTTGTGTCATGTTGGCTGGATGTGGGTGGTGGAAAGCGTGAAAAACCCAGCAGAGTTGCCGTTCTGGACACACTCAAACCGGTGCACGTAGCACCTACTACCATACTACGTTCAAAGGCAGTTAAGTATTTTTTGTCTTGCCCATTCACCCTCCGAATGGCACACATACACAATCCATGTTTCAATTGTCTCAAGGCTTGAAAATCCTTCTTTTCCCTTTCATCTGGACTGATTGAAGTGTATACCAAACATTAGGAACACCTTATGGACTCTACAAGGTGTCAAAAACGTTCCACGGGGATGCTGACCCATATTGACTCCAATGCTTCCCACAGTTGTGTCAAGTTTGCTGAATGTCCTTTGGGTGGTTGACCATTCTTGATGCAAACGGGTAACTGTTAAGTGTGAAAAACCCTGGATTCACCTGGTTAGTCTATGTCATGGAAAGAGGAGGTGTTCTTAATGTTTTGTATACTCAGTATATATGAGTGACTGTGTCCAACACACCAACACCTACTGACCAACATTTTTTTTTCTTCTCAATGACATGTATTGCTAAAATGAAGGTTTAAGGAACTACAGGCAGGCACTACATTGCGACAAGACAAAACAGCTCGTTCAATCATGCATAATCGTGTTGTAAGTATAAAAGCAAAGCTTGCTTTCATATAATTAAAAAAGCTTGAGAAGGTAGTGGAATGGGATTAGTGGGTTTGTGAAGAATCCAATACTTTAACGTGCATGCGGTACAAATCACTTATTTGTGGGAGCACCTCCTCTAATGAACTGCTGCAGGGTATGAATTAGACTGTTTAAGAAGGTTTGAATTCTAAACAACCTACAACATAGTTTGAAGTACAATACCAACATAGTTTGAAATACAATACCAACATAGCTTCTGTAGTAGGCCAAAGCTGTGTGCTGGACAACCTTGGCAGAGCATGGGTGGAATAGGCATAGTGGTGCTCATGTGAATTTCTTTTCTTTTTCAGCTTCAGACCAATCCCTACTTCTCCCTTAAAATGTTTTTTGTTGTTGTTGTTGTCATTAATCTGATAGTTGTTCTCCTCAGGTGGGTTTGTATAATGGTCACCATGTGACAGTGACATCAAAGTGAGTTTCACTCAGCAGCTGTGTTGATCTGTGTAAATGAGGCGTACCATGGTGGCCTGTGGGTGCCTTATCTTCTGCCCTTGTACACACACACACACACACGTGCACCGAAGGGGAACAGGGACAAGGGTGCCCTGTTTACTCAGAGGAGGTGTCTCATGACTCCGAGGATAGGAGACGTGCAGAACCACTCCTAGAGGATGGAGGTAGTGTCATAGTCAACATGATAATACTGGTATCAGTCATCAGTTTCATTTACCTTAATTCACTCTCTAATCATTGGTTCTCAAGGCTACTCTCTACTGTGTCCCAAATGGCAACCTATTCCCCATATAGTGCACTTCTTTTGACCAGAGCCCTTAAGGGGACACATTTTGGGACTCCCAAAAGAGAAATTCCCAAAAGCATCCAGCTAGTCCAGAAACACCTTAGGTTATACTCCCAAACTAAACAATTTATGAGCCCCCCCCCCCCAAAAAAAATCCTCTTTCCCAACCTCCAACCTTTACTTCAATCAGCTTCCTTTGTATTGTTTCCTTCATAGAGATGATTCCTCTTGAGAAGACAAGAGCACTCCATACATACCTGCTACAGCGTTACAGAGACTATGTTGTCATGCACTCAAACAGAAGGACAAAGAGTGCTTGAAATTCACCTCATAGTAGTCCTTGTGGATTAATTGGCGCAAGCTTGTTGAAAAGTAGGAGGTAGAGGGTCTTTGTGTGTGTGTGTGTGACTGTCTGAGTGTGTGTGTGTGCGCTCCAGTATTTCTGCTCCTCAGCGTTCATTATTGGCCTGAGCTCTTTCATTAGGGGGTTGTGATGGGAAAGGACGTGAGGGGCTGGTGGGGGCCGGTAGGGGACTTGGGGACAGGGTCCAAGGGTGTAATTGGGCTGTTCCGGTCCCCTGGCCTTGCTCAAGGTCACTCCGAGGCAAACTCTGGGCCAGTCTCCTTCTTCACTTTACATGGATTACTCTCGCTCTCTCTTACTCTTTCTCTCGCTCTCTCTCTCTCTCTCTCTCTCTCTCTCTCACTCTCACTCTCTCACTCCATTTTCTTCATCTTCTTCTTGTTCTCTCTCTCTCTCTCTCTCTCTCTCTCTCTCTCTCTCTCTCTCTCTCTCTCGCTCTCTCTCTCTCACTCCCTTCCCACACTCTTCCCTCATCTCGCCTGGGGACCATAGTGACAGGCCAGTCCTATGAGGAGCTACAGTGGATGAGTGGAGGGTCTAATTCACTCTAATCTCCCAGCCTCTTAATGTCTAGGCTGATGTGGATTTCTCCTCATCTTCCAGGGAGGGGCTTTCTCTTCAAGGCCATCATTATGAGGTTTTCAAGCCCTCTTAGCCAATTTTAAAAAGGGAAGCAGTATTAGTTGATTCTTCACTTCAGTGTCCTGAGCTAGATGTTGAGGTTCTAATGTACACATTTGCTGTGTCGAGAACAGGGATTTTGTCAGATGTCAGATGTTTGGACACACCTTCTCATTCAAGTGTTTTTCTTTATTTTTTACTATTTTCTACATTGTAGAAAAGTACTGAAGACATCAACACTATGTAATGACACATGTGGAATCATGTAGTGACCAAAAAAGTGTCAAACAAATCAAAATCTATTTTATATTTGAGATTCTTCAAAGTAGCCTCCCTTTGCCTTGATGACAGCTTTGCACACGCTTTTCCAAAATCTCAAATTTGGACTCATCAGACCAAAGACTCATCCACCGGTCTAATGTCCGTTGCTTGTGTTTCTTGGCCCAAGCAAGTCTCTTCTTATTATTGGTGTCCTTTAGTTTCGGTTTCTTTGAAGAAATTCGACCATGAAGGAGGAGACTGCGTTTATATGGGCTGCAATGTCTGAGGCTGGTAACTCTAATGAACTTATCTTCTGCAGCAGATGCAACTCTGGGTCTGCCATTTCTGTGGTGGTCCTCATGAGAGCCAGTTTCATCATAGCGCAGGATGGTTTTTGCGACTTCACTTTCAAAGTTCTTGAAATTTTTCAGTTTTGACTGACTTTCATGTCTTAAAGTAATGATTGACCGTCATTTATTTTTGCTTATATAAGCTGTCCTTTCCATAGTATGGACTTGGTCTTTTACCAAATAGGGCTATCTTCTGTATACCACCCCTACCTTGTCACAACACAACTGATTGGCTCAAACCCATGAAGAAGGAAAGAAATGTCACAAATTAACATTTAACAAGGCACACCATTCCAGGTGACTAACTCATGAAGCTGGTTGAGAGAATGCCAAGCGTATGCAAAGCTGTCATCAAGGCAAAAGGTTGCTGTTTTGAATATATTTTGTTTAACACTTTTTTGGTTAATACATGATGCCATATGTGTTATTTCATAGTTTTGATGTCTTAATTATTGTTCTACAATGTAGAAAATAGTAAAAATAAAGAAAAACCCTTGAATGAGTAGGTGTGTTCAAACTTTTGACTGGTACTGTGCGTTGGTATGGTTCACAATTCTTGTTGTGGGATAGACAGATATTGCTTATGGATGCTACTCATTGGTAATGACTGAGCTGACCTCACCGTGGAAAGCTCTTTGGACACTTGGATAAACCCTAAAATCAACCTAAATACTATAATGATAATACATTATTATCATTAAATCCAATGGGTTTATTTCTAATTGTTACATTTATTTTTCCAGGAAGGCAAAGTTATGAGAAGTGCTTGCTACTAAATCGAGGCATGGTGGCTAATCTAGTGGTGAAGTTGGCCTGACGTTTCGGTCTGATTAAGGCACAGTGGTGAAAGCAGCTTTTGATCTGAGGAAGGAGCAAGAAGGAGGAGGAAGGAGCAAGAAGGAGGAGGAAGGAGCAAGAAGAATGCATCTCTTCCTCTTCCTCTCCCCCTCTCTCTCTCTCTCTCTCTCTCTCTCTCTCTCTCTCTCTCTCTCTCTCTCTCTCTCTCTGCTGTTCCCTGTAGAGTGCAGATGGAGGGAGGGTGATATTGTCACCATTCATTTGCTGGCCCTGCCAGTACACTCAGTGAGTGTGATGCTGCTGTTGTAGCCTCTTTCAATTCAAGGTCGCATAAAACAAGTTTTCAAGTCTCGTAAGACATATGATATGTTGGCTGGTCAAACACAACCATATTCTTTACTTACAATAAAGCTGTTACAATACCTTGAGTTTGAAGGTAAAACTTTAAAAATATAATTGTTCTGTTATGAAATGAACCTGATCTTCGATCAACTGTACATACAGTATGTACTTATTTCTTCTATTTTTTTTTCTCCCCATTTGTCTGTGTAGGCCTCCTTCACTGGCCGGCAGTCCGGCGTTCTCCGACATCTCCCTCATCCGGATCTCGCCCCACCGGAACCCCTCCGTGGGGGCCGAGTCACCCTTTAACCCACCACACCCCTACATCAACCCCTACATGGACTACATCCGGTCACTTCACTCCAGTCCCTCACTTTCTATGATCTCTGCAGCCAGGGGCCTCAGCCCTGCAGACGGTAAGTCCCCAAACACCCTATTACCTATATAGTGCACTACTTTTGACCAGGGCCTCTCGATTCCCTATATAGTGCACTACTTTTGACCAGGGCCTGTCGATTTCCTATAGAGTGCACGACTTTTGACCAGGGCCTGTCGATTTCCTATATAGTGCACTACTGGTCAAAAGTAGTGCACTAAATAGGGATTAGGTTATTATTTGGGACCCAGAACAAGCACTCGCCCTCTCATGAGTCCCCATACAGTCAAGTATTATTTGAATGCCCACAGAGTCCCATAATATGGAGTTGAATAAGATAAACGTACTGCATACTCTTCCGTAATCTATCTTTCACTTGACCATAAATCCCAGAGCTAGTTAGCTGTAGTAAATACAATGCGGTTGTGCTGTATCACACAGATGTGGGCTCCCTCTCTCTTAAGGCCCCTCAGTGCCCGTTTTGAAAAATAATAATGTACGTTCTTGTTGACCAATATGTTCAGCTAGTGCAATAAGAGTGGTCCGTTATGATCTCTCTAGGTTTGATCCCTAATACGAAGTGCTTCATGTCAAACAAAGGTCATGACAGAGGTGACCTCATTCATTTGAACTGTGCGTGCCTGTGCGTGCATGTGTCTGTCCGGAACGGGCACATGTGACTTTCTTTTAGTCTGCGTGCAGCATGTGCAGTGTGTGACTCTTTCTGTGTTTATGTGTGACTGCGCATGTATACGTCTGAGTGTGTGTGTGTGCGTCGGGAGGCGTGTTTTGAGGGAGGTTATTCTTTGATCTGTGGATAACGTCAGTGGACCTCTGGAGGACGCGTCATAGAGCGGCGGTCACGTACAAGACAGACAGACGGACGTAGAGGGAGGCTCAGGTTCAAGGCCAGGGTCGGTGGCGGAGGAGTGGAGGCTGGAGGACCAGGGAGGGGAGGGTGAAATGGGGGCCCAAATGGCACCCTATTCCCTATGTAGTGCTCTACTCTGGTCAAAAGTAGTGGACTATAAAGGGGAAAGGGTGCCACTTGGGACGCATCCACATTGTCCTGCAGGGATCGTTTTGGTTCCTGTGATGGAGACAGACTGGTTCATCAATTACAATGGGTCTGGAGATGCAGTCTTGTGTGTGTGCTGCTTTTAAAGAGCCTCAGCACTGCAGCTCTGCTCCGGCCTCCTGACCTGGACCTTTAATTGAAGCCTAGAGCTCAATTACTGAATAAGGCCAGCCTTCCCCACTCCTCCCAGGGGCTGTTTGTAATCACAGCTGGACTGAGCTTTGGCTGGCTGGTTCCCATTCTGCTCAAGGAAAAGTTGAGGTGATTGCATTTGAGGTAGTTCAACAGAGTTATACGACCACATTGTTATGCCGTGGTTATAATACTAAACTGATCACAAATGTTTTGTGGCGTTCAGTTCAGGTGGTTTGGCAACTGTCATGGGAACAGTCAGCTGTAACTACTTTGTTGCTGTAGCCATGATAGCTTGCGTGCCAAATGGCACCCTATTCCCTATAGAGTGCGATACTTTTGACCAGTAAGACTTGGGTCAAAAGCCATTTGAGACATAGACAGGGTCTCCAACTAACTCCCTCCATTCACCTCTCAGCTAGAGGTCCTATTAGAGCTGTACTGGTCTCGTACTGTACCTTGTCCTCAAGTGTCTCTGTGAAGAGGTGGATAGAAGGGGCCACTTCCTCTGTACTGGTCTCGTACTGTACCTTGTCCTCAAGTGTCTTTATGAAGAGGTGGATAGAAGGGGCCACTTCCTCTGTACTGGTCTCGCACTGTACCTTGTCCTCAAGTGTCTCTGTGAAGAGGTGGATAGAAGGGCCACTTTCTCTGTACTGGTCTCGCACTGTACCTTGTCCTCAAGTGTCTCTGTGAAGAGGTGGATAGAAGGGGCCACTTCTTCTATGCAGGAACTTCTCGTCCTCGTCTCCCGCTCCTCCCAACATGCATTGCTCTTTGTGCCTTAGGAAGTGGGCACTTGAATTACACCTATCTTTTTAGTCCTAGGTTCTCTTTCACAAAGGAAATTCTCTACTCGCGTTGATTTACATCAAAATGCTTTCTGTGATACATCAACCTATTACAGTATGTGCTAAATTATGAAATGAGGCAAGTAATTACTATTTTAATCAATCAAATAGTTAATTAACCTATCAGCCTTTATGTTGTTAGTATATCATTGTGCTTATAGGTTTTTTCCTTTTTAAGTCTGCACAGATTTTTTTTACTGGAATACATTTGAATAATGATTAATTAATTAGCAGAATTGTATGGAGACTTGAAGCGGGTGAGATTTAGTACCACCTATCTCTCGTTCTTTTTCATCTTGTAACGACTCCCACCGAAGGTGGCTCCCTTTCCTGTTCGGATGGTGCTCGGCGGTCGTCGTCACCGGCCTACTAGCTGCTACTGACTTTTCCTCCCCCTCCCTTTTTGTTGATTATTGACACCTGTTTGTGGTTAGGGTGATTTTTGGGGCTTTATTACCCAGCAGCCCGGCCTGCTGGGTGTGCGGGATTGTTGTGTGTACAGTCTGTACATTCTTGTGTGCCAGGATACGTGTTCGGTGGTTTATGTTTATTTCGTGTTTCTCACTTTGCTTGTGGTGAAGCATTTGGTTTAGAGGAAACGTCAAACACCTGCCTCTAATTGAGAACCATATCAGGCAACACATTAAACCCAACATAGAAACACAGTACATAGAATGCCCACCCCAACTCACGCCCTGACCAACTAAACACATACAAAAACAAGAGAAAACAGGTCAGGAACGTGACACATCTACAGTATACCTCCCTTGTATACCTCCCTTCCAAGATGGCGTAGCAGTGTAGGCGTGTTTTGTTCGTCCTCTCGTGTACTTTTGTATTTTTCGTATTTTTTGTATATATATATAAAAAAAAAAAAATCTATCTCTTTTCGATTTTTAATTCGATTATACCTTCCGGTAACCTGCCTCACCCAATGTGATACGGAATCGCTATTATTTTTTTTACGTTGGAACACATTCAAGAACCTCCAGTAGCTAACCAGCTAATCAGCTACAAGCTATTTAGTCATTTTTAGCCACTGCTAGCGGCTTTTACCTTCTGCACGGACACCAGCCCTGTTCTTAGCCCCGATATAGTACTCGCCAAGCTACCAGCATCGGACTGTCTCTCCACAAAAACGCCGGATTCCTGCCGTAATCCCTGAGCCACTACTTCTGATCCTCACAGCTAGCTTGCAGCTAGCTAGCTCACAGCTTGCAGCTAGCTAGCGCACAGCTAGCTTGCACCCTCCGTGGCACCCAGTACCGAAGCTATCCCTGAGGCCCACCCCCAGCCTACTCAGCTGTTTACCCGAACCCCACTCATACACGACTAGAGCCCAATACTCCACCAGATCCTTGCTGTTAACTCTGGACCTTGGCACCGTATCACCACTGCTACTGATTGGCTATAGTGGCTAACGCCACTGCCACGAAGCTAGCACCAGTTAGCAAACAAAATACTACAATACCTCTTTCGCCATCTGGCTTGGATTCTCTGTCGACACGGCGCCCCGCCGCACCACCACGTCTGGTCTGCTGACGAATACTCCATCCGCTGTGCCCTCAACCGGCCTCCGTCTGAGCAGACCACCCCCGGGCTACTAACTTTAAACGCAAATTTAAACGCGTGTTAGCGTGGTGACGGCTTCCCTGTTCCATCTACTGTTCCCCCCTGGACACTATGATCACTTGGCTACATAGCTGATGCCTGCTGGACTGTCCATTAATCATGGTACTCCATTCTGTTTATTTGTGTTTATCTGTCGGCCCCAGCCGCGAACTCAGGCTCTGTGTGTAGTTAATCCGACCCTCTCTGCCTAGTCATCGCCATTTTACCTGCTGTTGTTGTGTTAGCTGACTAGCTACTGTTGTCTCACCTGTTGTTTTAGCTAGCTCTCCCAATCAAGACCTGCGATTACTTTATGCCTTACTATATGTCTCTCTCAAATATCAATATGCCTTGTATACTGTTGTTCGGGTTAGTCATCATTGTTTCAGTTTACAATGGAGCCCGTAGTTCCACTCCTAATACCTCTGATACCTCCTTTGTCCCACCTCCCACACATGCGGTGACCTCACCCATTATAACCAGCATGTCCAGAGATACAACCTCTCTTATCATCACCCAGTGCCTGGGCTTGCCTCCACTGTACCCGCACCCCACCATACCCCTGTCTGCACATTATGCCCTGAATATATTCTACCACGCCCATAAATCTGCTCCTTTTATTCCTTGTGCCTAACGCTCTAGGCGACTAGTTTTGATAGCCTTTAGCCGCACCCTCATCCTACTACTCCTCTGTTCCTCGAGTGATGTGGAGGTAAACCCAGGCCCTGCATGTCCCCAGGCACCCTCATTTGTTTACTTCTGTGATCGAAAAAGCCTTGGTTTCATGCATGTCAACATCAGATGCCTCCCCAGCTTCTCCTTTACCCAAATCCAGATAGCAGATGTTCTGAAAGAGCTACAAAACCTGGACCCATACAAATCAGCTGGGCTTGACAATCTGGACCCTCTATTTCTGAAACTGTCCGCCGCCATTGTCGCACCCCCTATTACCAGCCTGTTCAACCTCTCCTTCGTATCATCTGAGATCCCCAAGGATTGGAAAGCTGCCGCGGTCATCCCCCTCTTCAAAGGGGGAGACACCCTGGACCCAAACTGTTACAGACCTATATCCATCCTGCCCTGCCCATCTAAGGTCTTCGAAAGCCAAGTCAACAAACAGATCACTGACCATCTCGAATCCCACCGTACCTTCTCCGCTCTGCAATCCGGTTTCCGAGTCGGTCACGGGTGCACCTCAACCACGCTCAAGGTACTAAACGATATCATAACCGCCATCGATAAAAGACAGTATTGTGCAGCCGTCTTCATCGACCTGGCCATGGCTTTCGACTCTGTCAATCACCATATTCTTATCGGCAGACTCAGTAGCCTCGGTTTTTCTAATGACTGCCTTGCCTGGTTCACCAACTACTTCGCAGACAGAGTTCAGTGTGTCAAATCGGAGGGCATGTTGTCCGGTTCTCTGGCAGTATCTATGGGGGTACCACAGGGTTCAATTCTCGGGCCGACTCTTTTCTCTGTATATATCAATGATGTTGCTCTTGCTGCGGGCGATTCCCTAATCCACCTCTACGCAGACGACACCATTCTGTACTATCCAACCTCCAAACGAGCTTCAATGCCATACAACACTCCTTCCGTGGCCTCCAACTGCTCTTAAACGCTAGTAAAACCAAATGCATGCTTTTCAACCGGTCGCTGCCTGCACCCGCACGCCCGACTAGCATCACCACCCTGGATGGTTCCGACCTAGAATATGTGGACATCTATAAGTACCTAGGTGTCTAGATTGCAAACTCTCCTTCCAGACTCATATCAAACATCTCCAATCCAAAATCAAATCTAGAGTCGGCTTTCTATTTCTTAACAAAGCCTCCTTCACTCACGCCGCCAAACTTACCCTAGTAAAACTGACTATCCTACCGATCCTCGACTTCGGCGATGTCATCTACAAAATAGCTTCCAATATTCTACTCAGCAAGCTGGATGCAGTTTATCACAGTGCCATCCGTTTTGTTACTAAAGCACCGTATACCACCCACCACTGCGACCTGTATGCTCTAGTCAGCTGGCCCTCGCTACATGTTCGTCGTCAGACCCACTGGCTCCAGGTCGTCTACAAGGCTATGCTAGGTAAAGCGCCGCCTTATCTCAGTTCACTGGTCACGATGGCAACACCCACCCGTAGTACGCGCTCCAGCAGGTGTATCTCACTGATCATCCCTAAAGCCCAAACCTCATTTGGCCGCCTTTCCTTCCAGTTCTCTGCTGCCTGCGACTGGAACGAATTGCAAAAATCTCTGAAGTTGGAGACTTTTATCTCCCTCAACAACTTTAAACATCTGCTATCTGAGCAGCTAACCGATCGCTGCAGCTGTACATAGTCCATCGGTATATAGCCCACCCAATTTACCTACCTCATCCCCATACTGTTTTTATTTATTTACTTTTCTGCTCTTTTGCACACCAGTATCTCTACTTGCACATGATTATCTGATGATTTATCATCCCAGTGTTAATCTGCTAAATTGTAATTATTCGCTCCTATGGCCTATTTATTGCCTACCTCCTCATGCCTTTTGCACACATTGTATATAGATTCTCTTTTTTTCTTTTTTTCCTACTATGTTATTGACTTGTTTATTGTTTACTCCATGTGTAACTCTGTGTTGTTGTCTGTTCACACTGCTATGCTTTATCTTGGCCAGGTCGCAGTTGCAAATGAGAACTTGTTCTCAACTAGCCTACCTGGTTAAATAAAGGTGAAATAAAATAAAATTAAAATAAATAAAAATTCTCAATCTCTCTGGCTCTACCTCTTGCTTTCTCTGCCCCCCCCCCCCCCCCCTCCCCATCACTCTCTCTCTCACCCTCTCATTCCTTTTCTTCTCTGATGTGGTTCAGTCATATACTACTTGCCTCTTATCCCATTGTTGCTCTGAAGGAGGGCCCTGTGGCCCCACCAACCACCAACTCCTGAGACACATTGAGCTGCTTCTCTTCCATGTCAAGTGCCACACTGAAAGCTCCCCACCCCCCTCGCCCCCAGGATGGCACTACCCATGCCAGGATTCCTGATTTAGAAATTCCGCAAAGCCCTTTCTTCGCACAAATAGAGAATGAGGCACATTACGGTTGAATGCAGAAGCAAAGCTAAAGCGGAACAACAAAGACAATTAAGAAACTCCCCCCTCCACTTAAGACATAATACCCAAATCAAATTAATTTGGAATTTTTTTCTTTCATTCACTGAACCAATCAGCGATGCATATTGCCAGGCATACAGGCCGGCCTTCTGAGGAGATCTTTTCATCCCGCGTTTTCTTTATTTATTTCTTCTCTCCTTTCTTTAAAATGGGACGAAAACACTTGGTGTGGCTGAACTGATTTCATATGTGCATCCAAAACCACAGTGTCAGTCTTTTATTCTCTCTCTTCTCTCCCACTCTTTCGGTCTTTTTCTTGGTTGGGATATATGCAGATGGAAGCACGATGCCAGATGTTTATTGTTAGGATACGGTTCAAGGACTTATAGCGCTCTATAACTAAGGGAAGAGGTTGTAAGGAAAGGCATATTCAGAGGGGGGAGAGGGACAGGGACACACACACGTCCTCCACATACACACACCCCCTAACACCCCTTCTACACACACACACTTACCCATTGGCAAACAACATAGGATGAAATATGATATGCATACCTGCATGAATGAACAATACATTTAAAACCAAGACATACAGTAGTGTCAATTCTGAGTAAGCAGCTTGAAATCACATTTGAGACCTGTAGTACATTACATTACCTCAGAGTCATGCTCCCCATACAGCTGTTCTCTTCCACTCTATATGTGATAGTGTTGCTAATGTGCTCACTAAATTACAGATATTTTTAGCTGTTGTAGGTGTTGCAGGCCGCACCTGCTGTGTTTTACAAGTCATTATCTCACCTAACATGCATGTCTGCCCCCTCTCTGTCTGTCTCTGTCTGTCTCTCTCTCTCTCTCTGTCTCTCTCTCTCTGTCTCTCTGTCTCTCTCTCTCTCTCTCTGTCTCTCTCTCTGTCTCTCTCTCTCTGTCTCTCTGTCTCTCTCTCTCTCTCTGTCTCTCTCTCTCTGTCTCTCTCTCTCTGTCTCTCTCTTCCTCGCTCTTTCTGCATCTCTCTCTCTCTCTTTCTGTCTCTGTCTCTTTCTCTCTGTCTCTCTCTCTCTGTGTCTCTCTCTATCTCTTTCTGTCTCTCTCTCTGTCTCTTTTTCTTTCTCTCTGTCTCTCTCTCTGTGTCTCTCTGTCTCTATCGGTTTCTGTCTCTCTGTCTCTCTGTCTGTCTCTCTCTCTCTTTCTGTCTCTGTCTTTTTCTCTCTGTCTGTCTCTTTCTCTCTTTCTCTCTGTCTGTCTCTGTTTCTCTCCTGTCTGTTTCTCTCCTGTATCTCTCTGGTTCTCTCTCCCCCCTCCTCCCTCCTCACCCCTTCCTTAGCCCCGCACACAGGCCTGACTACAGCAGAGTACTACCACCAGATGGCTCTCCTGGCAGGCCACCGTAGCCCCTACACGGACCTCCTACCCTCTGTGGCCTCCACGGCCGGAGCCACCAGCAGCGCCCTGCACATGGAGTATCTACAGGCCATGGAGAGTAAGTCTGACTGCACTGGGTTTAAGACACTGATGCAAACTCAGTGTTTACCCTTTGATTTTTTCAGCAGTGGTGGTGGGGGGGGGGGGGTTGTTACTAGCATTAGTGCAATGACATTCTAGCGGTTCCCATAGACTTCCAGTCATTGAGCCAACTACTATCCATTCCAAAGTGTGTCTCTGCTGAAGTATACAATATATAATTTAAAAAAATAATCATATGCTAAATGAATATAGGGTGTACACTGTAAACTACAATTTCATGACTTTGTTTGTATGTGGGGGGGTGGGGGTGTCTGTATTTGTGTTTTACAAACTGAGTATTCTAGATAGATTACAACATTATTTCCCTGCACTATACAACAATCTGTTTTACATGGAGCAAAACAACAATCCTACCAAATGAGGAGGGACTAGCTAGCGATTCTAAATTGACATGATTTAAATGAGCCATTGTCTTAATGTGCCAAGCTCAGGCCTGCCTGTGCAGAGGACTTATGCTAATGAGTTATTTTAAAGTGTAAATAGGAAATTAAATGCACACTGAATCTTAGGGAAGGTCGGACAGCCTCACCCCTCTCTCTTTGATGAGAAGGTATTTAGTCAGCCAGCCGCCGCTTTCATGGAAATCCGGGGTGAAACCCCTCCTCATCCTTCCCCCCATTCCTCCGAACAAACTAATTAAAACTAGCCAAACTTGCACGCCTATTTGAAAATTAATTGCTATTAAGTGGGAATTGGAATGTCCCACCATTCATCATCACAGGAAGAAATTCTTTCTTCTGTATCAACGCTTAAGATTAATAGAGTGAAACAAAACAATTAGGGCCACAGTTTCAAATGGGAGAAGATGCCATGGCTATGCTACCTCTTCACTACTTCACAATCGGCTGTGATCATTGCTGGTAATACAGTGGCTTGCGAGAGTATTCACCCCCTTGGCATTTTTCCTATTTTGTTGCCTTACAATCTGGAATTACAATTTATTTTTGGGGGGTTTGTATCGTTTGATTTACACAACATGCCTACCACTTTGAAGATGCAACATATTTTTTATTGTGAAACAAACAAGGAATAAGACGAAAAAACTAAACTTGAAAGTGTGTAACTATTCACCACCCCCAAAGTCAATACTTTGTAGAGCCACCTATTGCAGCAATTACAGCTGCAAGTCTTTTGGGGTATGTCTCTATAAGCTTGGCACATCAAGCCACTGGGATTTTTGCCCATTCTTCAAGGCAAAACTGCTCCAGCTCCTTCAAGTTGAATGGGTTCTGCTCAAGTACAGCAATTTTAAGTCATACCACAGATTCTCAATTGGATTGAAATCTGGGCTTTGACTAGACCATTCCAAGACATTTAAAGTGTTTCCCCTTAAACCACTCGAGTGTTGCTTTAGCAGTATGCTTAGGGCCATTGTCCTGCTGGAAGGTGAACCTCTGTCCCAGTCTCAAATCTCTGGAAGACTGAAACAGGTTTCCCTTAAGAATTTCCCTGTATTTAGCGCCATCATTCCTTCAATTCTAACCAGTTTCCAGTCCCTGCCGATGAAAAACATCCCCACAGCATGATGCTGCCACCACCATGCTTCATTGTGGGGATGGTGCTCTCGGGGTGATGAAGGTGTTGGGTTTGCGCCAGACATATCATTTTCCTTGATGGCCAAAAAGCAAAATTTTAGTCTCATCTGACCAGAGTATATTCTTCTATATGTTTGGGGAGTCTCCCACATGCCTTTTGGCGAACACCAAACGTGTTTGCTTATTTTTTTCTTTAAGCAATGGCTTTTTTCTGGCCGCTCTTCCATAAAGCCCAGCTCTGTGGAGTGTACGTTTTAAAGTGGTCATATGGACAGATACTCCAATCTCTGCTGTGGAGCTTTGCAGCTCCTTCAGGGTTATCTTTGGTCTCTTTGTTGCCTCTTTGATTAATGCCCTCCTTGCCTGGTCTGTGAGTTTTGGTGGGCGGCCCTCTCTTGGCAGGTTTGTTGTGGTGCCATATTCTTTACATTATTTAATACTGGATTTAATGGTGCTCCGTTGGATGTACAAAGTTTTAGATTTTTTTTTATAACCCAACCCTGATCTGTACCTCTCCACAACTTTGTCCCTGACCTGTTTGGAGAGCTCCTTGGTCTTCATGGTGCCGCTTGCTTGGTGGTGCCCCTTGCTTAGTGGTGTTGCAGACTCTGGGGCCTTTCAGAACATGTGTATATAAACTCAGCAAAAAAATAATCGTCCCTTTTTCAGGACCCTGTCTTTCAAAGATTATTTGTAAAAATCTAAATATCTTCACAGATCTTCATTGTAAAGGGTTTAAACACTGTTTCCCATGCTTGTTCAATGAACCATAAACAATTAATGAACATGCACCTGTGGAACGGTCATTAAGACACTAACAGCTTACAGACGGTAGGCAATTAAGGTCACAGTTATGAAAACTTAGGACACTAAGAGGCCTTTCTACTGACTCTGAAAAACACCAAAAGAAAGATGCCACGGGTCCCTGCTCATCTGCGTGAATGTGCCTTAGGCATGCTGCAAGGAGGCATGAGGACTGCACATGTGGCCAGAGCAATAAACTGCAATGTCCGTACTGTGAGACGCCTAAGACAGCGCTACAGGGAGACAGGACGGACAGCTGATCGTCCTCGCAGTGGCAGACCACGTGTAACAACTCCTACACAGGATCGTTACATCTGAACATCACACCTGCGGGACACGTACAGGATGGCAACAACAACTGCCCGAGTTCCACCAGGAACGCACAACCCCTCCATCAGTGCTCAGACTGGCCGCAAT
Organism: Salvelinus fontinalis; assembly: GCF_029448725.1. Classification (NCBI taxonomy): domain Eukaryota; kingdom Metazoa; phylum Chordata; class Actinopteri; order Salmoniformes; family Salmonidae; genus Salvelinus; species Salvelinus fontinalis. The sequence continues at coordinate 839,501 of NC_074689.1, read as the reverse complement.
AGGCTGAGAGAGGCTGGACTGAGGGCTTGTAGGCCTGTTGTAAAGCAGGTCCTCACCAGACTTCACCGGCAACAACGGCGCCTATGGGCACAAACCCACCGTCGCTGGACCAGGCAGGACTGGCACAAAGTGCTCTTCACTGACAAGTCGCGGTTTTGTCTCACCAGGGGTGATGGTCGGATTTGTGTTTATCGTCGAAGGAATGAGCGCTACACCGAGGCCTGTACTCTGGAGCGGAATCGATTTGGAGGTGGAGGGTCCGTCATGGTCTGGGGCGGTGTGTCACAGCATCATCGAATTGAGCTTGTTGTCATTGAAGGCAATCTCAGCGCTGTGCGTTACAGGGAAGACATCTTCCTCCCTCATGTGGTACCCTTCCTGTAGACTCATCCTGACATGATGCTCCAGCATGACAATGCCACCAGCCATACTGCTCGTTCTGTGCGTGATTTCCTGCAAGACAGTAATGTCAGTGTTCTGCCATGGCCAGTGAAGAGCCAGCAAGATCTCAATCCCATTCAGCACATCTGGGACTTTTTGGATCAGAGGGTGAGGGCTAGGGCCATTCCCCCAGAAATGTCCGGGAACTTGCAGGTGCCTTGGTGGAAGAGTGGGGTAACATCTCACAGCAAGAACTGGCAAATCTGGTGCAGTCCATGAGGAGGAGATGCACTGCAGTACTTAATGCAGCTGGTGGCCACACTAGATACTGACTGACTTTTGACCCCCCTTTGTTCAGGGACACATTATTCCATATCTGTTAGTCACATGTCTGTGGAACTTGTGCAGTTTGTCTCAGTTATTGAATATTGTTATGTTCATACAAATATTTACACATGTTAAGTTAAATTAACACAGTTGACGGTGAGGACGTTTCTTTTTTTTGCTGAATTTATCCTGAGATTATGTGACAGATCATGTGACACTTAGATTGCACACAGGTGGACTTTATTTAACTAATTATGTGACATCTGAAGGTAATTGGTTGCACAAGATCCTATTTAGGGGCTAGCAAAGTGTGCTCGTACCATTTTCCGTTTTTTATTTTTTTTGAATTGTTTGAAACAAGTTATTTTTTTCATTTCACTTCACCAATTTGGACTATTTTATGTATGTCCATTACATGAAATCCAAATAAAAATCTATTGAAATTACAGGTTGTAATGCAGCAAATAGGAAAAACTCCAAGGGGGATGAATACTTTTGTAAGGCACTGTAACTCATTGCGTTTCAGCAATGTGTGTTCCACACGCAGGCCAGGAAAATTAACACTTTAAAGCTCTTCCTTTGTGATATATAGATTTTAGGGGAGAAAAAAGACATAAGGCGTGTGTCGTTAATGTGGTCTAGTTGCATTGTAGCTAGCATAGTTTCAGTCAGTCTACTTCACATCAATGTAATTAGCCTAGGAAAGAGACTAATGAAACAATAGCACTGCCCTGGCTGTTTGGGGCTTTAATGGCCTATTGTCTAATGTTTTTATTCTTATTAGCTAGCTATTTTTAGGTAGCGCTATGCTATTATCGGTATTTGGGCTATATAATTAGCTATTTGGCTATTTTTCCATCAGAATAATTTGTGTTTTTTTACCTGAGGAAAATATAAGCTTACTGATCAAAAGATCCCATCCTGTCCTTCCCACTATTGCTTGAACCCTATGAATGTATTTTATTTAATTCAGTCCTGTTGAGGGAGTGGATTAGTGGTTGGACAGTATAGCTGTGTCACCTATTTAGTTTTCATATTACTGCCAGTTTATGGTTATGATGATCGTGTAGGATACGAGAGAAGGAGGAAAGGAGAGGGGGAGAGAAGTGGTGTGGAGGGGAGTTGTGCTGTGCTGTGCTGTGAGAGGGCCAGGGTCTTCTCAGGTGGCCCTAACTCAGCTGTGTGGGTTAGGAGTTTTTGTGCTTTTGGGCTCCAGGCTCCTGGTTTATTTTCTACTGCCACCAGTCAGTCCAGCCTGTCTGGGTCTCCCTGTCCTGTTCGTGTGAATTAATGACGCTGTGCCTAACCAGCCGTCCCGTCCATAAATCACAGAGAAATTAGAGGGACACTCCAGCTACCCTGTTACGGGCCACGACGCTCCCTTCTCCCTCTCTTCTACCTCTCCCTCTCCTCTCCTGGTTGGCCGATTTATCATTTGGCTGCAGCATTAATAAACATAACTCCCAGGAGGCCCAGCTGTGATGGGACAGCTTCCCTCTTCTACCCCTTCCCCCGTTTCTTCTCCCCTTCTAACTCTCCACAAGTGGAGGCAGTCCCTCACCTAGGGTGTGGTTTTTAGGAGGTTTGTCATAGAGAGGTATGGGAGACAGGTTTGGGAGGGCGTGTCTTAGGTCAACCAGGGGGTAGAAGTTTGATTGAGGTCTGTGGTTATCGCAGGTGTGTGAGATGCAGTGGTTGTGTGAGTATAGAACTGCGTCAGATTTCAGGGAACAAATTCCTCAAATGGCAAACATATTTCCAGAGATGTATAGTGTGTGAGAGATTGCATGTATGTATGTGCGTAGGGGGATTTGTGTGTTTGTATGTGTGAGTGTGTGTTTGCCCCCCAACTCCCCTCTCTGAGACATTAAAGAGAGAGAGGCAGGTTTTCTAAAGAGGCCAGAGCAGAGACAATGTGGAGGGGTGTTCCTCCTCCCTCCTCTCTCCCTGGAGCTCCATGCTCCAAACACAGCCGTACGTATGCCAGGAACTCCACTACACACACACACACACGCACACACGCACACACGCACACACGCACACACACACACACACACACACACACACACACACACACACACACACACACAAAATCATACAACTGATTTCCATGTGAATGGAAGCCTCTGTAATCGCTGTATGTGTCAGGCAAGAGTGAGTGTTTGAATTTAAGGGAGGGAGAAAGGAGGATGGAGGGAGGGAAAAGGGAGGGAGTACAGGGGCTGCGTAAGCTGGTTTTGTTTGCCCACGGAAAAAAGAAAAAACAGCCGACATTTTTTTCCCCGACCTACTCTGTCACAAAGTCATTGTGTCAGTTCACTCACAAAGCGTAACATCCCCTCAGCGTCTTTTCTATCCTTTTTCTCCTCCCTTTCGCTTCTTTACTTTTCCTTCTGTTTTTCACCCTGTCTTGTGACATCTCCGAGTGAAAAGGCAACAAAAGTAATTTCTTAATCTGTACATGCGTCTCATTGTGTGTTTAGAGAGAGAGAGAGAGAAAGAGCTTGTGTTGTTGGCTGCTTGGTATTTTTTCAAAGCCACTTTTCCATTCAACATTGACTGCTTTTGAATAAGGAGGCACATCACTTGATTGCCATAACCCAGTCAGTAAAGTGCTCTGACATACTAGGCACCCCTATGTTGTCTTGTATGAAGTTCATCCATTGACAGTTGCACTTTTTCATTCAAATTTGCCTTTTGTTAGAAGACATTTTGTTTGTTGATTGGATTGAATTAGGTTTTTCTGAAGCAGTGAAGCTCACTCTACGGCCCCTCTATGTTTGTCTATGGTTAAATTAGAAGTAGGCTACAATGTTATAAAAGCCCTCAAATCTATGAAAAATAAGTCAAGCCACAAATTAACATGCAACAAATAGTATCTGATTAAACACAATAGATACATCACTATCTCTTTCACCTACTAGGTTTCTATCCAGAGAGGTTCTGTAGACTACAACTTCTTGCGTCTAATGTCTCTACTGTCTACTCTACTGCCTTCCCCTCTTCCAGGCTCCAGGTTCCCCAGCCCCAGGCTGACGGCAAGGCCAAGTAGGAAGCGGGCCCTGCCCATCTCTCCCCTGTCGGAGCACAGCTTTGACCTGCAAACCATGATCCGCAACTCGCCCAACTCCCTTGTCACCATCCTCAACAACTCCCGCTCCAGCTCCTCCACCAGCGGCTCCTACGGACACCTCTCGGCCGGGGCCATCAGGTATGGGATCATGGTTGCAAAATTGCAGTACGTTTTTTCAATACATTTTGGTTGGAAAATTCCAGAATTTCCTGTTTAAACCTTCCTGATTGCAGGAATAATTTCCATTGGGGATTTCTGGAAAAAGTAATGTATGGGATGATAAAGACAACCAACATTCCACACATACGTATGACTCCATCACGCTTAACGTTGAAGAGCGATGTAGGTATGGAGATGGAGTGGGACAAAGGGCCTGGGGCAGAGGCTATGTTTTTTGTGGGACGTTGGTCTACTGAAGGTGGGGGGGGGGTGTATTAGGATGCGGTGGACCAGTGAGGTTATTATGTGCGTGCGTACGTGTTTCTCCTCTGCGTCCAAACCCCTGGTGGGCCTTGTCCCCCCATTTACCCAGCGTCCCCGGCGGCATGTGTCAGTCATCCACACACCCTCCCAAACACCACCCCCCTAATACACACCGAAACGACAGAGAAAGACAAAGAGAGAGAAAGAGAGAGAGGTAGATCCATAGCCCTACTCGTAGCCATTGATCAGCGATCTGGAAGGAGAACCTGATCAATCACATGCCTCTGTGGCCCCAGTGACAGGGCCAATGATAGGGCCTCCAGACTGATGAGTGATATCACAAGCAGATGGGCCCCCAAATGCGTCTTGGCCCATTGATTTCCACTCGGGGCCGGTAATAAGATCAGCAGACGTATGGAGCCAGGCTGAGAGCAGGCATCAAGGAGGCAGGATGAATGGTGCCTCACCACGCGTGACTGTTATTGAACCATAGGACCTGTGTTTACCTGGAGCTACCTATGTTTACAGAGAGAGCCTGTGTGAAGGTGAGCAGTGGGAGGTTTGGATGTTGATTTCATCGATGATGTAAGTGAAATAGTCAATTAAGGGTACGCAAGCTATCTGCACTCACTATCTTGCACTGACCCTACGCACACTCACGAGACTATATATACAAACCATATACACACTCACTAGACTATATATACAAACCATATACACACTCACTAGACTTTATATACAAACACTATACACACTCACTAGACTTTATATACACATCATATACACACTCACTAGACTATATATACAAACCATATACACACTCACTAGACTTTATATACACACCATATACACACTCACTAGACGTTATATACACACCATATTCACACTCACTAGACTTTATATACACACCCTATACACACTCACTAGACTATATATACACACCCTATACACACTCACTAGACTTTATATACACACCATATACACACTCACTAGACTTTATATACATACCCTATACACACTCACCAGACTATATATACACACCATATACACACTCACTAGACGTTATATACACACCATATACACACTCACCAGACTATATATACACACCATATACACAATCACTAGACTTTATATACACACCATATACACACTCACTAGACTTTATATACATACCCTATACACACTCACTAGACTATATATACACACCATATACACACTCACTAGACTTTATAAACACACCATATACACACTCACCAGACTATATATACACACCATATACACACTCACTAGACTTTATATACACACCATATACACACTCACCAGACTATATATACACACCATATGCACACTCACTAGACTTTATATACACACCATATACACACTCACCAGACTATATATACACACCCTATACACACTCACTAGACTTTATATACACACCCTATACACACTCACTAGACTATATATACAAACCCTATACACACTCACTAGACTATATATACAAACCATATACACACTCACTAGACTATATATACAAACCATATACACACTCACTAGACTACATATACAAACCATATACACACTCACTAGACTATATATACACACCATATACACACTCACTAGACTATATATACAAACCCTTTACACACTCACTAGACTATATATACAAACCCTTTACACACTCACTAGACTATATATACACACCCTATACACACTCACTAGACTATATATACACACCCTATACACACTCACTAGACTTTATATACACACCCTATACACACTCACTAGACTATATATACAAACCCTATACACACTCACTAGACTTTATATACACACCATATACACACTCACTAGACTATATATACAAACCATATACACACTCACTAGACTTTATATACACACCATATTCACACTCACTAGACTTTATATACACACCCTATACACACTCACTAGACTATATATACACACCATATACACACTCACCAGACTATATATACACACCATATAAACACTCACTAGACGTTATATACACACTCACTAGACTATATATACAAACACTATACACACTCACTAGACTATATATACACACCATATACACACTCACCAGACTATATATACACACCATATAAACACTCACTAGACGTTATATACACACTCACTAGACTTTATATACACACCATATACACACTCACTAGACTTTATATACACACCATATACACACTCACCAGACTATATATACACACCATATACACACTCACTAGACGTTATATACACACCATATACACACTCACCAGACTATATATACACACTCACTAGACTTTATATACACACCATATACACACTCACCAGACTATATATACACACCATATACACACTCACTAGACGTTATATACACACCATATACACACTCACCAGACTATATATACACACTCACTAGACGTTATATACACACCATATACACACTCACCAGACTATATATACACACCCACTAGACTATATATACACACCATGTACACACTCACTAGACTTTATATACACACCATAAACACACTCACCAGACTATATATACACACCATGTACACACTCACTAGACTTTATATACACACCATATACACACTCACTAGACTATATATACACACCATATACACACTCACTAGACTATATATACACACCATATACACACTCACTAGACTATATATACAAACCATATACACACTCACTAGACTATATATACAAACCATATACACACTCACTAGACTATATATACACACCATATACACACTCACTAGACTATATATACACACCATATACACACTCACTAGACTTTATATACAAACCCTATACACACTCACTAGACTATATATACAAACCATTTACACACTCACTTGGCTATATATACAAACCATATACACACTTACTCACACACACTACATTGACTCTCCCACACAAAACCCACACACATAAGACACACACGCAGACCAACACAACACAAACACACATACCTACATACACATGACACACACACTCTCTCACACACACTTTTACACTCCTCATTTGCTGCTGCTACTCTGTTCTTTATTTTAGTCTTATTCTAATCCTGATGCTTAGTCACTTTACCCTGCCGTCATGTACATATCTACCTCAAATACCTTCGACCTTTGCACATTGATCTGGTACTGGGACATTGTGTTACTATTTTTGTTTTTAATGAGAAAGGAAGGGTGTCCATGATCTAGTTCTGTCACAGTAGGGGAGAGCTAGCAAGCAGACAATGCAATGTGAAGTGACTGTTGTAGTTATATACGAAGTTATAGGCATGATTATACTGTTGCTATAATAAAGGTTTCTTATAATTGGGCTTTTTTTCTGACAGAACCCAGTCTTTCTGTCATCGTCAGTGTCATAAAGTGTTTACAGTGGAGCGATGCGTTAATATCACTAGGGTTACATAAGGTTCCCCCAAATTTTCCTAGATTTATTGCCCTCCCTTTTGATTCCGAGAATCCGCCAACAGGGATTTCTGGGAAGTTTTGGAAAGTTACCAGAATTTTGCAACTAAGTATAACCTTACATTTTTCTTTTACTTTTCTTTTACCAGGCAGGTCAATTAAGAACAAATTCTTATTTACAAAGACGGCCTGGCAAGGGACACATCAGGAATTCACAGTGCTAACAATCTGAACATTCATTGCCAGGGATTCGCCTTGGGCCTCGTAGGCTCCCGAGTGGTGCAGAGGTCTAAGGCACTGCATTTCAGTGCTAGAGGCGTCACTACAGACCCTGGTTCAATTCCAGGCTGTATCACAACTGGCCGTGATTGGGAGTCCCATAGGCCGGTGCACAATTGGCCCAGCGTTGTTAGGGTTTGGCTGGGGTAGGCCGTCATTGTAAATAATAATTTGCTCTTAACCGACTTGCCTAGTTAAATAAAGATAAAATAAAAAGCAGTGTTACCAGAGCATCACATCTCCTGTCAGATGAGGAGCTAGCCAGAACAATTTATTGTCCCTCATTTTGCCTCGTTGCCATTGCATTTGCCGCTCAAATACATCAGAATGTAGTTTGATAGTGGTACATTAATTGTTAACTTTATAAATATTGATAATGGAAAAAAAGGGGGGAGGGGTCTGCACCAAACCTTGTTGTATGTTTTATGTTTCACCCCAACACTGATTATGATATTGTTTCCCTCCAGTCCGGCATTGAGTTTTGCCTACCCTCCGAACCCCGTGGCACTTCAGATGCACCAGCAGCTGCTTGGTCGGCAAACGGGGATGGTGGGTTCTGCGTTCGGCCACAGTCCGCCGCTCATCCACCCCTCCCCGGTCTTCACCACCCAGCGGCCCATCCCTGGCATTCCTCCTCCTGGCCTCACACCCAGAGAGCGCTCTGTCATCTCTAACGACACCTCACAGGTGAGAGACTCCTCCCTCCTCCACGTCAGAAGCCTCTGCGATTCATCATCACAGGTAAGAGATAGATAGCACTGCCATGTGCTAGCCACGTGCTAGCCGCGTCCGTGGTAGTCTGAACAGATACAAGGCTTAGAGACAAGTAGAAGCAGGCTCCCCTCCGCGCTCTGGCCTCATGGGAGTTACGGTCCCCTGGATGTGTTATTTTCGAATGGGAACGTCGTTTTTGAACATCGTTTTTTCCCACATGAGAAACAACAAGGGACTTGTTAGCATAGGATCCCACCACTGACACCATTAATCACACAGGAGGAAACGGGGATTAAAATGGGAATTTATGAATTCCACAGTGTCTCTCCATTCCGACTGTATGTGGGGGCTCGCATTTAAAGCTCGCATTTTAGTTTGCTACTTTGTGGCATGTTAATGACACAGATCCACACTCACTGCTGTTTCTAGCTATGAGGTAGTTGGTGGATGAGATCTCTCATTCAAGGTAGAGAACTGACTATGTAAATGTATCTTCTGAATCTATTACAGAATTCTTTCCAGCTCTGAGGGAACAACCAGAATCATATACTACCTTACCGATTTCATATTTCTAGTCCAAATAGGACAGTTTCACTGTGTCTATGAGCAGGATCTCAGTGGGTCGAGTGTCAAGATGCCCCACTGTTAAAGAGGAAATTACATTACAGATTCCCCGGAGTTAACATTCTGAGAAGGCCAGTAGCACAGATCCGAGCCAAGGAATCTCTCTTGTTTTTCCAGGCCAGTTCAGCTTTCCTAGTTCATTTATTTTTATTTTCACCTGCCTTGTAACAGGGAACTCCCCTTGGGCTCTCAGGCCAGGACCAGTCAGGCCAGAGTCAGGTCTATCAAAGGTGAGGTCAGATAGGGAACTGCTGTATAGAATCAGTGGCTTATTCAATGGCCTCGAATTAATAGATAACAGGCTGTACTATGCTACCTTGTAGTAGGATTAACTAGATCCCTTGAACAGTATCATACAGGATGTCGTCATACAACTGCATGTCAATCTTATTTTCTGCTCAACTTTTATGGTCATTCTATCTTGTAGTATGTTGAATTCATTTTGAACTAAGAGATTTTTTTCCCACAGACCAAACCCACCAGTGAGTCGGCGGTGAGCAGCACGGGGGAACCCATGCACCACAAACGCTCCAAGATCAAACCGGATGAGGAGCTACCCAACTCAGGGGCCGTAAGTTGCCAGGTAAATTTAACTTCGCCAGCATTTATCGTATAGTCCAATGAACAGACATTCTTATCTAGTATTAGAAAAGGGGTATGTTTATGGTATTCAAAGATGAGATCAGAAGATGAGATGGTTTACTGCGTCGGCAGCAATAGAATGGGATGTGGTGCCTGTACTGTTCAATTCTGTTCACACATAGAAAACACATACACACGTATGCACACACACACACACGCACACACATAACCACACACACAACCATACACGCAACTCAGTCACTCTCTCAGACGCAGAGCTTTGGGGCCAATTATGTGATGTATTGTAAAACGATTTATTTATTTGCCTGTTTCATTCGGCTGCTTGTTCAGGCTGCCGCCTCTGAAACGATAAGCCCCATTGATCTTGGAGGCACCAGAAGGAAATTGTTTTCCTTTTAATCAGATGCTTAAGTGAATGGAAACATTTTTTGAAATTAGATTGCAGGTTTTCTAAAGGGCTCCCTGTGTGCTTGTGTCTGGATTGATGCTTCTAAAAGTGGCTCTGTGCTCATACAATGGAGGCAAGCCTGTGGGGAGATCCACATTCTGTGAATGAAACTCCTCTTCTCTCTGTTCCCCTCCTTCACACACTCTCCTAACACCATGGCAGGCAGGTACTAGCAGTAGACCGAGGTGGTTTTTACAAACCACAACTTTGCCTGGAGAGAAACCCCTGTACACCTCTGGTCTCCCCTGTTACAGTCTCCAGTACTCTCCAGGCTACCCAGCCATGTAATGCTAACAGTGACAGTAAAATATGTCTAGACTAATGGCGCAAGCTGGAGCAGGAAGAGGGGGTTAGATTCCTGAAATACTCTGCCCCAGACCTGTCGTAGATCAACAGCCAACCCAGAGCAGAGCATTCAGCGCTACGTTTCCGCTCCCGGACTCCCAGACGTTCTACTCCCTGTGTGCCGAACAGGGCCACATTGGCCAGATTCACTCGATTACACTGGTGGAAAAGTGTAACTAAATCAGCCTGTTGGGTTAGGGGAGAATAGAGTAGGGGGAGAGAACGTTTTGGTTGTGATATGACTTTGTTACCGGTCAAGTGTGTTGTGAACATAGTATGTTAACAGTCTTTTACCTAACCATAGTATTTTTATTTTTTTAATCGGACCCATACGTTCTGAATTGATATGGGCTTACGTACTGTATATACTGTACAATATTTCATATTCTGCAGATCTCTGCTGGGCCATTGCTGTAACACTGACAGTGTTGGGTCATTTCTGTAACACTGTCAGAGTTGGCTCATTGCTCTAATTGTGTTGTGGTTTGTGTACTGTAGGACCATCCGGATGGGATGACACTGGTGAAGGAGGAAGGTGACAAGGACGAGAGCAAGCAGGAGCCAGAGGTGGTGTACGAGACCAACTGCCACTGGGAGAGCTGCCACCGGGAGTTTGACACGCAGGAACAGCTAGTGCATGTGAGTACCTACCAGGACACTACTGGGAAATAGCCTTGATTTGCAGGAGGCAGAAACAATATGACTATGGTGTCTGGCTTCGCTAAACTCCCTCTACCTCTATCAAGTTCATGTTCAAAAGCTTTATGGTCCATTTAGAATGCAGATACTGTGCAGATAACAGCACAATAAATAGGAAACCAGTTTTAGGAGTCTATTTTAGGAGCCCCCAACAAGTAGTTGGGGGCTCCTATAGTTCTCCTGGACTCCTGGCTCCAGCCCTAACACCCTCTCTCTGGTCCAGCAGTCTCTTCTGTATGTCACCATGTTCAGCGTTCAGTACAGAGTGTGCTGCAGCCTACAGGCGTTGAGTAATGCCCCTGCCGGATTCCAGATTGGTTTCGGGGACGATGGTTAATGGGCTCAAAGGCTGCCGAACACGTCGCTGTTGGGCTATGGCGCTAACTGATTTGGCCGGCACCGACTCGACCTACGAGCCCTGCACAATCAGGCCTTAAGCCTTACACTCTTGCGTACTGTATACAAGTCTGTACCGTACTGGCTGTAATATACTCCCCCCTTCTGTTATACAGCTCCTCACACTACCCAGGAGATGGATGACTCTCATCTGGTAGAGCCTGAGGGCCTATTCTTTACCCAACTATTAATGATCTTACAGTAATACTGTATCACAAGCACTACGGACGCCACTTACACTGATGCTATTACTGCGGCTTCTGCTGCTGTCGTTGGACTGGTCTCCCCTTTGACCTGCTGTGTGCTACTTACCACTAGGCCCACTGTGGGGTGAGATTTTACTTCACACTCATGTTTAATACATGACAGCTGGAGCTGAGCTCACACAGCTCACCATTTCATGTGTGAGCTGTGCCAAGATTTTCCTCTTGTAAGGACAATAAACGTGATTCTGATTCTGATTCTGATCAGCACACATCAGAAAGATCCCCAGCTCTCCACGGCTGTCTATCCCGGCGTCTGACATTGCAATCCACAGCCGCAGCAGTAACCCCTATCTATAATTGATATCCTCAGCGCGGAATGGGCTGCCTCCCGCATTTTGAAGGGCTCTGCTCAAAGGTTGAGGATCTTGACAACTTCTTGCCCCTGTTTCCAGGGGCAGGGGGAGTTTGGCTGGGAGAAGGGGAGGGGCATCATACTGGGAAAGAGATTGTTCACACAAGATATTCTCCATGAAGGAAATAATCAACACATCCTCATTGTCTTTTTCCCCTTTAGTTTTTTGAATGTTGTATTTTAATTACTCATTTTATATGCCCATTGCAGATAGGGGGAGGGACATGCTAATAAAACTGTTCGCCTCTAATTCAGTGAGAAAACCCTCTTATCTCCCCACCCCTTCCTCAACCCCCACCCCCCTCAGTAATAGGATAAGTACAGTATTTGGACCACATTGTCTGTTCTCCAACGCCCCTCCCCCCTGTTTTCAACTTGTCATCTTGAATGGAGAAAAAAATATAATACTATAATATGCTTCCAGTCTGGCTTTGATTGGTAGTGTTCATGCAACATCATTTTCAGTTCTGATACATTTATGGATTGTTTTCTATGGATTGTTCATTAGATAGTCTTTGATATTAGTGAGGTAAAAACTTTATAATTAAACTGCTGTTTGAAACAAGTGAGGTAAATTATTAACTATTTGAAGTGTTTAAAAAAGTGATGATTACGTAGATGAAGACAAAGAAATCCCCTTTTAGTTTTTTCGCATGGCCTAATTCTAGAAATAAAAGCCGCTGTGCGCCACCCTCATTGCTTTCTACCTTGTTCAAAAGCGTCTCCCGCCTCGCTCCTGATGCATATTTTTACACTCTACAAACGCGCTCGCACCATGACGCGCTGCGCCGTTCCTTTATCATCCGCGTTTAAGCGCTCTCGGTGCCGCCGATAAGATAAACATCGCATCTACGCAATTTAGCTCAGTTATCTGGCCTTCCCAGTCAGCAAAAGCGAGGCGGGTGTCAATTTTCGGTTGATGTATTTATTTCATTAATTTTTTCCCTCTCTCTCCATCACTTATTTTAACTCTGCCTCTCTACATCACCCTCCCTCCCTCCCTCCACCCCCTCAACCTCCAGTACCTTTTCTTGGCATCACTCTCTCCCTATCTCTTTCATTTTCTCTCCTCTCCGAGGGAGCACTTTTAAAGATAAGGCGTTGGTGCTGGATTATTTCATGTCTCTGTCTGAGATGTTTGGGGGGGTTGGAACTGGGGTGGCTTTGGAGAGATGTTACAAAGACTAAGATGGGGGAATACAGAAAGGGTCTCAAATGGGGTGACCCTGAGATAGGGTGTGTGTGTTCGTGCGTGTGTGCATATGTGCGTACATATGTGAGTACATGCACACAATCCACACAGTTAACTTCCACTCCCTCCTACCTTGACATTGTGCTATTCTGGGTCATCTCCTTAGGTGGAGCTGTAATGTCCTTGTTTCTAAGGAGATGGAGATTACGTGATGTTAGCGTTAGCTCCCCCAGTATTCAAGCATGCTGTATGGCGGTGTTTGCGGCCTGGGTTCCTCCTCGGTGTTGAGGGGAGATAAAGTTGGGCTCAGTCAGAACGCGGCCCCCTCTCTTGCCTGCTGGCACAGCCCTTTAATTGGTAAAATGCAGATTATTTTTTGATCAGGAGAAGGATTAGGCACCTTATCTGTCTGGAGTATCTTACTCCAAGATGAAAAGGCTCTGCTGAATTACACATACAAATTCTAGCCCCCTTTTCCACTCCCTCACTCTCTCCCTCCCTTCTTCCCTCCATCTCCCTCGCCTCTTTCCCTCCATCTCCCTCGCCTCTTTTTCCCTCTTTTTTCTTTTCTTTACACAAAGCGCCTCAGCAATTGACATCACAAAAGAGCATATGATTTATTAGGCTCTGTTTGATAAAGTTAAACGGTGTTGCGGGTCCCACAGCTTAGTGAAATTGCCTTGTAAACAGGCCTTCTTTTCATGCACGCCTGCATTCTAATGTATGAGGTGTATATACCAGAAAGTGCTTGATAAGGGGACACTGTAGAGGGATTTTGAAGCCTGGCAAAATTGAGAAAAGTAGCTAAGTATTGATGGGATTCTGTGTATCTGGTGTCAGTGTGTTTATGTGCACGTGTGGCTATTATATGTGGGTGTAAATCCATAAAAGTCTAGAGTAATCAAAAAACATTTCCTTTAGTATGTAGTAGCTACATATCCTATACAAATAGTTCACAATTGTGTGTGTTTGTATATCAGTGTGTTATATCAGTGTGTTATACACTGTATAATTGGTATGTCAGTCTATACCTGTAAGCGCATGTGTACTGTATGGTGTGCGTGTGTTTGCATGCCTGCGTGTGTGTGTGTGTGTTTGTGTATGCACTCTGTGCTCATCCCAGCCAGCCTCTGTGTCCCCATCCAGCGCACGTCTCTCTCCGCCCGTCTCCCTCCTAAATCCATCTCGGTGGCGTTTTTACAGTATGTTGGCCGATAAGCTGGCAGGGTGAAAATTAATAACCTGCTAACGCGCCACCACCACTGCTATCACCACCTGTTTGTCCATTACGCCAACACTGCCTACCAATACGCTCAGCATGGAGATTATTGATTCATTACAAATTGCCATTAGATCATGACCATTAGTGTCGTCTCTAGCTCGGGCCCCTCTCTGTCAGCACGGGGCCCATGCATCACGACCGTCAGCGGGCCCCTGGTCATTTGTATGGGCTGGTGGGAGGGACGAGGGGGGACAGGGGAGCGTGTGCCAACAGCACAGCAACACCGGGGCACTCCTATCACTCAGGCGATATCGAACGGCGCGGCGCAGACTGATCGCTTGCCACAGGAATTCCCCCACAGAGGCGGAAGGGAAAAAAGGAGAAGAGGAGCTAGGAGCGGGTTTCCGTGTTGTGATGGGGAAAGGAAGATCAATCTGAGGGAAACGAACATCCAATGCCCTCGATCTTACCTCCCCAATCGTTTCCTCTCTGAATTATTTTTTTATCACCAAAATTAAAACGTGTCAAGTTGAATTGAATGGAGGGCCTTTGTTGATACATAAAGTCAATTGGAGACAGAAATGAACGATTGCATTGGCTAACGTATTGATGTAGCTGTGAGAGCAGAGCAGGGCAGGAAAGTGCACTTGGCTGGCGAAGAGATGCCGGTTTTAGTGCACTTCTTTTGTCATAGGGGCAGTGTACGACACCCCTGGCTCCCACTGCATAGGGGGTTAGTTAAGTGCAATTGTTCTGAGACTTGAGGGCCCATGGGGGTCTTTCTCTTGAAGTAAGGTCAGACTTCATAGGATACTGTCTGTTTGGGGGTACATCCCCTCCTCTGATGGGAAGAAAGGGCTGTGACGGTGCCCTGGTAACTGGCCAGGGGGAGGGGCTGGGGATAATTCTGCCGTTGTCTGGGGACCGTCACGTCTGGAGGTGCACGGCCAGTGACGCACTAGCAGTTCAAACAGGCATGCAGGCACACACACACAGATAGACACACACACTTTTCTCGGGGCGGCAGGTAGCCTCGAGGTTAGAGAGTTGGGCCAGTAACAGAAAGGTTGCTGGTTTGAATACCGGAACAGTTAGGGTAAAAATTGCTCCAGGGGTGCTGTGCAATGGTGACCCTGGCTGTGACCCCACTCCCTGTGGATGTCTTAAGGGGAGTTGGGATATGCAAGAAACACATTTCCACTAACAGGACAAATATAAACCGCCCCCCAAATTCTTATTATTATTCTATTACCCTTTCAATTCCTCTTCTCTTCTGCTCTTTCCCTCCACTTTTGAGGTTTTTAAATATAGAGATACTCTAACAACCGTTTGTTTCTCCTAGACATTTAAGACCTCTCAAACTCAAGTCTCTATTTATCCCTGTCTTTCTTTCCCGTTCCTCTCTCTCTCGCCCTGTTTTCCCTGTAAGGCAAATGTCTCTCTCCCCCAACTCTGTTCAGGAATGTAATAAGACGGGTTCCTTTTGTTCAGGATATTGTGTCTGTCTCCCTGGGTTTAAATTGCTCTCGGAAAGGCCCTTCAGAGGCCACCACACTAACACTGTTGTCTTTGTGAGAGGGCCAGATGTTGACTTCTCCCCCGAGGATTCCATGTCTGCCTTTTTTTTCTTCTCTTTTTCTTTAGCCCACTCTCATCCCCCTTCAACCATCCACTGCCACCACTTGTACCCCTTTTACTGGTCAGTGTGCAAGACAGAGAGAGTGGGAGAGAGAGAGGGAGTGAGAGTGACAGAGAGAAATCAGGGGAGAATGCATGCTCACTAGATACTGTATAATGCTTTACTGGAGTTGTAAAGACATGGCATTTGAAACGCCCCATCCCCTCACCTCCCTCTCCCCTTTCCCTCCCCTCCTCCCACCCCCCTAAGCCTCAGATTGGAAGTTGCCACGGCAGCACATCTGTCAGCAGGAGCCCCATGTGATTTGAAGTGACAGGGTTTTGTTTGAAAACGCCTGTTCAGATCGGACACTGAGACTCACAAGTCTCCCATTTATTCCTCAGAGTACTAAATACAAATGGAAGAAAAGGAAATGGAGAGAGAGAATATGAAACAATGGGAACGGTAGAGAGAGAGAGAGGGAAAATGAGTGGTAAAAACAATGATGGATGAATCAATTGAATCCAAATCCAGATTGACCTGTGATTGACCTCTGTTAGTTTCCTCTCTCAGCACATTAACAATGACCACATCCACGGGGAGAAGAAGGAGTTCGTGTGTCGCTGGGACGAGTGTTCACGGGAGAAGAAACCCTTCAAGGCCCAGTACATGCTGGTGGTCCACATGCGCAGACACACCGGGGAGAAACCACACCGATGCACCGTAAGCACACTCCCACAACACTAGAGTCCTGCAGAATTTAAGGTGGCCCTCCCTGAAATCAGAAATAACTTCCTCCTTTAGTAAATCCATTAGCTGCTCCTCTCTGTCACTCGCTCCCTGCTCACAGCTTGCTCTGCTCCGCTCATGGCGCTCTGTGAGTATCCATAGAAATGGCTCGACTTGGGCTACTCTGCTCAATGATGAGACAGTTACTTTTCACTCTAGACTCCGACAAAACTCAAGGAACATGATTCTTTTCTGTGAAATAATCTCTCCTGTGTTATTGTGATGAGGTTGAAGCCATGTTATGATCTTACTCAGATTTGACTGTACTGCACAGCAGAGCACGGTGATCAATTTAGTGATACCCGATCCCTGCCCGTACCCTAGTTATTGAAAATGATGAAAAAACAGGCCCTACCCGGGCCCTAACCTGATGTTTAATGTTAGGGCCCGTCGGGCTCCGGTCGGGTAGTGGAGCTTAGATATAGGAATACATAAAGAGATAGTCGTTGTTAAATGGTTGTGATGATGGTGCATCCTTACATTTAATCAACAATCTGTCACATTACTGCATAGGTCAGTAATATTTTGGGGGTAATTGTTGTCTGCCAGGATGACACAGAGCTGTGTTTGATGTGTGTGTTCTTCTTCTCCTTCTTCTTCTTCTTCTGTGCAGTTTGAGGGCTGTCCCAAGGCCTACTCTCGCCTGGAGAACCTGAAGACCCACCTGCGCTCCCACACGGGAGAAAAGCCGTACGTCTGTGAACACGAGGGCTGCAACAAGGCCTTCTCCAACGCCTCGGACAGAGCCAAGCACCAGAACCGCACACACTCCAACGAGGTACAAACACACATGTTCACTCACTCACGTGCACACACACACACACACAGTACATGTGTGCACTCACGCAAATGCAGGGACACATACGCGTGTGCACAATCACAAACACAGCTCAGCGACAGGTGATTTACCTATAACACTGACTGTATGTGAGCATGCTGTCCATTGCTGGAGGCCTTTAGCGGCAGGTAGCCTAGCGGTTAAGAACGTTGGGACAGTAACCGAAAGGTCTCTCGTTAGAATCCCTGAGCTGACTAGGTGAAAAATCCGTCAATGTGCCCTTGAGCAAGGCACTTAACCCTAATTACTGCTGTAAATCGCTCTGGATTAAAGCGTCTGCTAAATGACTAAAATGTACAAATTTAGAAACAGAAGCACCCCCATCTACTCTCCTTCCAGAACACTGAATTAAATAGAACAGTAATAATAATGTTCTATACTAACAAAAGAATACAATATAATGTATTTCTATGTTCCAGAAACCCTACGTGTGTAAGATCCCGGGCTGCACCAAGCGCTACACAGACCCCAGCTCCCTACGCAAGCACGTCAAGACCGTGCACGGGCCCGAGGCGCACGTTACCAAGAAGCAGCGCGGCGACACCTACCCACGACCCCCTCCCCAGGAGGGGGGGAATGGACAGGGCCTGTCACCAGGGCAGCTGGGAGGGTACGCAGACCGAAGGGAGTACAACCACTCTACCTCGAAACAGGACGAATGTCTGCAGGTCAAGTCCATCAAGACAGAGAAACCCATGGTGAGCCCCTCTCTGAGGTCTAACACTGCATAATGGGATAACCACAGAAATAGAATTACTGCCGCTGGTCCACCAAACACGGATCGTTGAATTGAATGGGGATGCCCATTCTAGTAATTCTATTTCTATGGAGGTAACAGCCCAGCTCTATCTGAAATGTCACCATAGCTTCTAACAACGCTCCATCTATTTGAACTTGAACTCTAACTGTGTCATGTACCGTGATGTTCACTTAAACCTGTGTACAGTACGTGTGTTTTGTGTGTAATCAAACCACTTACGAATAACCCTATAACGAATTAATGTTTTCTTCTGTCCAATTTTCCATGCATTACTCTTCCCTCTCTCTCTCTGTGGACAGTGGGTAATCAGGTGAGATAGGTGTCCCTTCATGTTGCATTTGTAAAAAAATATATTAAAAAAACATATGTCTCTCACTCACCTTGTAATACCCATTCAGTAGCCTGTTGGCCGCTTTCCTTATCTCCTCTTTCCATGTGGCATCAGCATTTGTCTCATTAGTCATCTTTACAAAGCTGTCCATGGTCGTCGCCACTTGGGATCGAGAAATTCTCTTGATTATAATCATTTTCTCTATTTTGGAGAGTAATGTTTGCTCAAAGCAAGTTAAATGCCCTGGGGCAGAACTAACTGCATTTCCAACCATTTCCAATAATGTTTATGTGTAGAATGCCCAACAATGCCTAGGGCTCTATTGTGCAGCCAAATGCATTGGGCGGAACCGAGATGAGACTAGGCCCATTCACACTACAAATTCTTGCTTTGCAATTTTGTGTGATGCCAAAAAAATTATACTTTTTTTCTTCACTCAATTTGGGTAAATCAGAGAAAGCCCTTCCTTAGTCAGTCTGAAAATAATCCTTTGTCCACATGGTTTACAGAAGAAAAGACATTGGACAAACCCACAGCTCTAGGAGGGAAAGATTGTCTTTGTTTACACATATTGTAATGACAGTTGAACGCAAACCTCCGATGGGTCTGTGGCCTGTAGATTTGAAGGTGGTATTTGATCATGATCAGACGGAATGCATTAATATGATCAATCATTGTGTTATTGTTTATTCCTGTGGAAAGCATGTCCCAGGCAGCTGCATCACATGGTGTCATTGTGCGTTTTGATCACATGGCTCAGATCTTTAATAAAATAAAATGGTCCTTAGAGTGATACTTCGGGATTTTGGCAAGGAGGCCCTTTATCTTCTTTCCCAGAGTCAGATGAACTCGTGGATACCATTTATATGTCTCTGCGTGGAGGAAGTTGCAAACCAGCTCTAGCGCAATTGCTAACTAGCGTTAACGAAACTACCTCTGACTTCCTTCACACTGGAAACAGAGACATAAAAATCCCTTTAATGTGTCCCATAATAACTGAGCCCTCCTATTCTTCCCCTCCCGTCTTTTCTTTTCACCTCCCTCTTCCACCTGTTTTCATCTCTTACTTGATACTCGCACCCCTATTCCACCCCGGCAGACGTCTCAGCCAAGCCCTGGCGGTCAGTCTACATGCAGCAGTGACCAGTCCTCCATCAGCACCTATCCCAGCCGTGGAGTCCACCTTGCTGTGAGGGGAGGGGTGGGACTAGGACTGGGTGAGGGACTGGGAGAGTACGAGGAGCTGGAGGATGAGAAGGTGTTGGAGGAGTTAGAAGGGGGCTGTGGGGCCCCCATCATGGACTCCACTGTGTCCACAGCCACAGCGGCTACGTTGGCGCTGCAGGCGAGGAGAAGTGTGGGCCGACCCATGAGA
This sequence comes from Salvelinus fontinalis, assembly GCF_029448725.1. NCBI lineage: Eukaryota > Metazoa > Chordata > Actinopteri > Salmoniformes > Salmonidae > Salvelinus > Salvelinus fontinalis. Next base: position 819,000 of record NC_074689.1, on the reverse strand, counting down.
TGGATGGAGCACATGAAGATGGAGAGGCTGAAGCAGGTGAATGGAGGAGGAGCCCCCATGCCCAGGCTGGTCCCCCTGTCACCCACACCCAAGGGACCTGCCACGCTGCCCGCCATCCTGGGGAAGGGTAAGGACCCACCATGCTCATATCCACAACCTTATCTGGGTCTTCTGAGGCTATACACAAAGAAAAATAGTGTTTCGTTACAGGGACTTAGTAAGGGTGTGACGTGTGTTTTACATGCTGTACTCCATGGGCATTCAATATCGCTATTAAACGTCCCTGGACACTGTAAAGGCGAATAGATATGTAGAATAATATTGACACTAGTATTGGGTTGTGAAAATAACTCAAAATGTCTCAGCAGATCTCAGTTTGATTACTTGGAATTTCCCCCTGGCAGATCGGACTTGAATACACAGGCATAAAAAAATCTTTACATTCTCTGTTCCACTGGAAATCACTTTCAAACCCATATCGTATCACGCCATATATCATATCAGTGATTAAAGCATGTAATAGAATTTCATGGCCAAACTGTGTCAGTTGTATTTGTGAGAAGGTTGCATCACTCTGATGGATCTCTCTTCACTTATATTGTGCTCATCTTTCTCTCTATCCCCGCTCTCTTTTTCTCGCCCTCTTTTTTCTTTCCCCCCCTCACACACCTCCACTACCCCTCCTTCTTTTTCTGTCTCCCCTCTCTCTCTCCCTCCCCTATCTTTCTCCTCCCCTCTTACTCCCTCCCTCTCTCTCACTCTCCTCAGATCCATACCTGGGCAGGTTATCCCAGCCGAAGCCTCCCCCTCGTCCCGAGCTGGGCAGCACAGAACTTACGGTGCTCAGCTTGCTCCACAGCATTGAGAGCGGTGACCGGCGGGACAGCTGTGACAGCGCCACCAGCTCGGCATACCTGAGCAGCAGCCGGCGCTCCTCGGGTATCTCGCCGTGCTTCTCGTCGCGGCGCTCCAGCCAGGCGTCCCAGAGTGAGGCAGCCAACACCCCTAGTCACCACTACCGCCACCACAACCTCAGCTCCACCGACTCCTACGACCCCATCTCTACCGACGCCTCACGCCGCTCCAGCGAGGCCAGCCAGTGCGGGGGAGGTGGTGGAGGAGGAGGGGTGTTTGTGGGTGGAGGGTGGGCGGGTGTCGGGGGAGGGACCAAGGGGATGCTCAACCTCACGCCTGCGCAGCACTACTACCTGAAGGCCAAGTACGCTGCTGCCACGGGCGGCCCACCCCCAACACCGCTGCCCAACATAGAGTGCATGAGTCTGAAGACCCGCATGGCCATGGTGGGCGAGGTCCAGGATGGCGCTGGAGGCAACTATGCGATGCCCCAGCTGGTCAGGTCGCGCCGCTGCAGCGACGGCAGCACCACCAACAGGTACGGGGGCCACGGTGGCTACCGAGACTACTGGCGGAGGGGCTTCTACCCCGGCGAGGGCCCAGGGAACGGCCCGGACCGGAGGGCCAGCGACCCCGTGCGGACCCACCCTCAGCAAGCACCGGAGTTCTTTGGGCTGCCCCATGTCCAGTGCTTCAGTAGCCTCAACAACATACACCCTCTGCCCCCTCTATCAGGCCTCCAGCACCCCACGGAAAAGGGCCGCAGCTTCAGTCTGCAGAACTACACGCGCTCCGACGTGAACCTACAGAGAGGGGGCCTGCTCTCCTCGCCCTGCCCCCCCAGCATCATGGAGAACACGGCCCTGGAGGCCCTGGCCATGGAGGAAGAGGGAGCCCTGCTACTGGGGGATGAGGACATGCTGCCTGACGACATGTTGCAGTACCTCCGCTCACAGGACAAGGCAGGCTCCTACAACAACCACCTGGAGAACCAGGTGGCTGGGGACAATGGCCATCTCCCTGGGGGGGAGTTACAGGACCAGGGCCCAGGGCTGAACCAGTGCTTCCACAGCCCCCAGCAGCACCAACAGCGGCAGGGACTGGAGAGTGAGAGCCCTAGTAAAGACGGCATGCCCATCCAGTGGAATGAGGTAAGCTCAGGGAGCGCTGAGAGGTCTCCACAGAGACAGCCCCAGGCCCAGTCCCAGCAGAGCTGTAGTCGATGGGCCGCCACAGAGCAACACCAAGGTCTGGCTGCCGGTTCGCCATTAGGGAGGTTTGGGAACATGGTAGCGCAGCCGCAACAACCATTCGCCAGAGAGTTCCAGAACCAATGCTGTGCCCAGCCAGCCCAGTCCCAACCTCCATGCGGGGTAAAGTTAGAGGTGACCACCCACTCCTGCATGGAGATGAGAGGGAATGACCACAACCCCACACACACCTTTGGCCGCCCTGACTTCTCCCAGATCACCCTGGGGCCTCTGCCCCAGGGCTACGGCCAGCAGAAGTATCATAACCAGACCCAGAACCACAGAACCTCCAGGCAGATCGGAGAAAACCTGCTCCTCAGCCGGGCCTCCATGGACAGCCTCTCCAGCCTCTCCCCGGCACTCCACCACCAACTCCTGCCCGCCTCCGCCCCCCGCCTACAGCAGGCCAACAGCAGGCACCCGGCCAGACCACAGCAATACCTGAATCTCCAACCGAGCACCACCAACGGTAGCCATGTCAACCTTACCCATCAGAACATTTCCCAGCAGCAGCAGAGTCTGAGCCTTCAAGGCAGCCACTGCTCCCTGGCCCGTCAGGTGTCCGGGCTGAAGCTGGAGGTTCCTGACCAGGGCTACCTGGACCAGGGCTTCAGCGACCAGGCTGTGTGCTTTGACCCGGTGGAAACCAAGGCCTCGTCCTTCCCTCCCCTGGAGGAGCAGTGTCTGCTGGAAACCATGACCAAACCATCGGTCCCGGCCTGCCTACTATCTCCGGGTGCCGACCAGGTGACCAGTACGGTGGACAGTGGCGTGGGCTGCTCAGCCAACGTGCTAGACGACGTGGTGACGCTGGACTTCGGCGCCATGCTGGATAATGTGGGGTTGGGCTACGACCAGCGTAGTCTGGTATCGGGGGTTATCAGCCCCTCCATCTTCCAAGGCCTGTCCAGGACCTCGTCCCGCCTCACCACTCCCCGGGCCTCCGCCAGCTTCCACAGCAGCGCGGGCATGGTGCCTTCCAACCTCAGCAACATGGCCATCGGGGACATGAGCTCCTTCCTCACCACCCTGGCCGAGGAGAGCAAGTTCCTGGCCATCATGCAGTAACTAACTCCGTCCTTCCTTCGCTCCATCCCTCCCTCCCCTGTCTAAAAGGAAATAGAGGAAAAACCTGATGCATGTAAAGAACTGAAAGAGGAAAAAAGATGGCAACACTTATGACAAAGCGACAAATTATCACAGTTTATTATACTTACCTAAAGTGTTTCCCGGAACAGATTTGTTGCCAAACAGATTTATTTTGTAAAAGTGTCATCCCCTCTCTTCTGAGGCAGGGGATGTGTCAAAAAAAGTATATATAGGTATATTCAATTTCTGTAATGAAGGCTATTTTTGGAAGCCCTTCCCTTTGTATTACTATATGATGGTGAGCGAGTGAGGCCTCTGATGGCATCTCTGGTCTTGTCCCTTTGAAACATTATCCTGTGTATCGTCGCTGTTTTTTTTGCTGTACACTGTTGGTATAAATGCATGTTGTATTCAAGGTCAAACACAAACACTGTCTTCATAAGTATGTAGACTAGCCCACGTGCTAAGTATCTAATCCTATTGGATGTACCATTTACCATTATGGTCCAACAATCGCCTCATATAAATCTTTATGTCATCAGGTCATAAGAGGGTCAAAGGTCAAATATTAGCTGAAAAGGGCCCTGGTTGTTATCTTTCTATATTTACTTGTTATAGAAAGATTCAGTATGTTACTTTTGAGAATATGTAAATGTTAGTGTTTCAGTGCTTCTACCAAGTCTTACCAAGTGGGTGTGTTTGACAGAGTATTACGATAATATTCAAAGTCTTTGAATTACAAGCGCCAAAACGTAGCCCTTTAGTTCATACTCCAATCGCTTGATTTACAATGTCTGTAATGGTACTCACAGGTGTATATATAACAATGTTTTTTTTTTTTCAAATTTTCTTTGTGAAAATACGATTTTTGTTTCGAGGTGCTTTCTGTAGAAAACAAGCATTTGTGGACAGTATGGGACATATTCTTTTGACTTTTTTTATACAACAGATCATCCATTAATTCTAAGCGTAGCACATGATCACTGATTTTAAAAAAAGGGTACCATTTGTTTTCTGTTTTTTATCCACCATTGTATTTGACCATTTTAGAATTGTGATCCTTTTTTTGTCTGATAGACATTTATAGTGGATCATCCATATTCTATTCTCCAAAAGAGTACAATAAAATATGTCCTGCCACTATGGAGTGCAGTGACCCTTTCAACAGTGTTAGTATCACCTTGCAATCCCACATGACAGTGTACAGTATTTTAAATAGTTTCCTTAATCTTCAGTGACAAAGTAATGAGGTACAGAATTGTTTTAATGTTTTTTGGTACTTTTTGTCTGTTTATAGCTGTGCGTCGATGTGTTGTTTTGTTTTGGAAGAAGGAAAAACTCATTCCCTCGTGAAAGGACCAGAGTGAATGGCCATGAGGTATGTGCCTTAATAATAAAACCTGCCTGTCGGAAAAATAAAAAGATCACTGCCAATCTTCCATTGTTAATTCTGAAAAGATACACATGTTAAGTGTCTTGTGAGACGTGTAAAATTCACATAAACATTTATACAGTTTATCGAAAAGATTGAAATGTGTGAAATGCATTAACGTTCATTTTTGTTAATCTTTTTTTCTTTCTACTATTGCCTTTTTTTTTATACCTGTAAATACATTACTCTTTCTGTAGGTTTAGCTCAGATATGAGGATGAGGCAGCGGGGTCAATAAAGAAATGACTCTTAAAAGCAGGGATTCCCAGACCAGGCAGATTTGGCTCTAAGTGGTGAAGAGCCACTTTGCTCTTTGATAACTGACTACAAATGTTTGTATGGTTTTAATAAAAAAAAGGAAATTATATTTCAAGTCTTCTGTCTTGCATGTGTGCTGGTTTGGATACAATGAAACACAGACTCAGATGGATGTGAACCGATCTTCCATAGGTTACATAGATTTGTTGGATTTAAAGTCATCAACCCACCACGACAAACAAGTAAACGAGAGAATGATCCTTTAACTGCGAACGTCACTGCCAACTCTGCATAAGACAAACTGCATTACTAAGCATTAATAATAAAGTCACTGTCCTTGTAATGGGATTAAATCACTAAACAATCTCTGTCTAAACCTCAGGCTATCAGGTTGAGAGCTTCTGTACTCTCAAATCAAATCTTCTTCCAACATATTGGGTCAAAATCTATTTTATTTTAAAGAGGATAAATTACACACACATTAAAAGGAAATGCAACTTCTGTTGGATCTCACTGGTTGTCTGTACCAACCTCCATGCACCCTCAATTCTTACACATTGAATTATGGATAATCGAATAGTCTGTGCTTTTGTTGCCCCCTTCTGATCATCAGTAAGAATTGCATTTAAATTCTACACCAACAGTCATGCACTTCAGACCACAAGCCAGTGCCTATTCACAAACATAAAAATAGATGTATTACCTTCGGGTTTGTCCAAAAATATTGTCATATCTTCTCCTCATTTGGCTTTTAAATGCATATATAAGCAAATGTAGAAATACTTTGGGTAACACTTCATTTTAAGGGGTCCTTTTTACATTCTAATTACCAGTGATGTACATAAACCCTGGATTGTGTATATATTTTTGTAGTGGGGACAGTAACATTAATCATCTACATTCGATTTGACTTTATGGACAATGTTTTAAGATATTATTTTTTATTTTTAGCTCACATAATAAAATGTAAACATACTGTATTCATGTATCCAAAATGTATCCAAAATGTGTTTTACAATGGCGGGGGAGTGCCAAGATGGAGGCATAGTGGCTTCAACACAGTGCCCCCTATCAGTCATTTAGTGTATATACACTACCGGTGAAACGTTTTAGAACGCTTACTCATTAAAAAAAAAATGTTATTTTTACTATTTTCTACATTGTAGAATAATAGTGAAGAAATCAAAACTATGGGATCATGTAGTAACCAAATTTTTTTTTATATTTGAGATTCTTCAAAAAGCCACCCTTTGCCTTGATGACAGCTTTGCACACTCTTAGCATTCTCTCACCTGGAATGCTTTTCCAACCATCTTGAAGGAGATCCCACATATGCTGAGCACTTGTTGGCTGCTTTTCGGTTGAAACCAAAAATCTCCAATTTGGACAAATTTCCACTGGTCTAATGTAAATTGCTTGTGTTTCTTGGCCCAAGCAAGTCTCTTTTTATTATTGGTGTCCTTTAGTAATTGTTTCTTTGCAGAAATTCGACCATGGAGGCCTGATTCACACAGTCTCCTCTGAACAGTTGATGTTGAGATGTGTTTGTTACTTGAACTCTGTGAAGCATTTATTTGGGCTGCAGTTTCTGAGGCTGGTAACTCGAATGAATTTATCCTATGCAGCAGAGGTAACTTCCATTCCTGTGGCGGTCCTCTTGGGAGCCAGTTTCATCATAGCGCTTGATGGTTTTTGCGACTGCACTTGAAAAAACGTTCAAAGTTCTTGAAATTTTCAGTATTGACTGACCTTCATGTCTTAAAGTAATGATGGACTGTCAATTCTCTGTTCTTGCCATAATATGGACTTGTTCTTTTACCAAATAGGGCTATCTTCTGTATACCACCCCTACCTTGTCACAACACAACTGATTGGCTCAAATGCATTAAGAAGGAAAGAAACTCAACAAATGTACTTTTAACAAGGCACACCTGTTAATTGAAATGAATTACAGGTGACTACCTCATGAAGCTGGTTCAGAGAATGCCGAGCATGTGCAAAGCTGTCATCAAGGCAAAGGGTGGCTATTTGAAGAATCTGAAACATAAAATATATAATATAATTTTTTGAGTCACTACATGATTCCATATGTGTTATTTCATAGTTTTTATGTCTTCACTATTATTCTACAATGTAGAAAATAGTAAAAATAAAGAAAAACCCTTGAATGAGTAGGTGTTCTAAAACTTTTGACCGGTAGTGTATAAATCATTGGTAATTACATATGTAATTACACCGTAACATGTATTGTAATTATTTTAATAATTTATGGTTACACTGCAATAACAACATTGCAGTCTGTAATTACAGGGGTGTAACAACGAATGCTTGTTATCATGCTTGTTACAAATGTTAAAAGTTTCCGATAGCATCCCAACGCACCATATTTCAGCCTGCACAAACCACGCGATAAGTGTTAGCCAACTGAAAACCGACCACCTCACAGACACAACTCTGTAATGAAGATCTGGAGTCAGATGTCTAGGCCCAAAGGCAAAAACAGGTTCACACCAAATAAACACTTTAAATTGTTAAATCATTTATTTGTGTATTTGATAGTAGGTCAATTACTTTAACCATCCATTTTTTTTTTACACACATTAATAAACAGTTATGATTAAAATTGTGAGCTAGTCATTTGTGCTTGCCAAATTGTAAGCCTATTAAGCTCGGTTGAATAATGGTTTATAAATGCACTTCAAATGGTCACAAGACAAACTCTTAATCCATCAAGGATCCTTGCATGGGTTTCACTGTTGAGGAACATTCTCCCTTTCGGATGGGATGGATTGGTGCAAATATTTAAGTATCCCAGGATAAAGGCATCGTGTCAAGATCTGTCCATCTGCGCAACAGATTAGATGTTTTCTAAAAACATGAAAACATGTTTTAAGAAAATGCTGCAAATATATTTCAATGGAATACAGTAATATCTCATTTACATAAGTATTCATTACCCCTGAGTCAATACATGTTAGAATTACCTTTCTGGGTAAGTCTCTAAGAGCTTTGCACACCTGAATTGCACAATATTTGCACATTATTCTTTAAAAAATTCTTCAAGCTCTGTCAATTTGGTTGTTGATCATTGCTAGACAGCTATTTTCAAGTCTTGCCATAGACTTTCAAGCTAATTGAAGTCAAAACTGTAACTAGGCCACTCAGGAATATTCACTGTCGTCTTGGTAAGCAACTCCAGTGTATATTTAGCCTTGTGTTTTAGGTTATTGTCCTGCTGAAAAGTGAATTTGTCCCTCATTGTTGGTTGGAAAGCAGACTGAACCAGGTTGTCCTCTAGGATTTTGTTTCTACTTTGCTCTATTCTGTTTATTTTTATTCCCCCCAAAAACGATGGTTTTCTTCCTCTCCGGCAACTGAGTTAAGAAGTACACCTGTATCTTTGTAGTGACTGGCTGTATTGATACCAACATCCAAAGTGTAATTAATAACTTCAGCATGCTCAAAGGGATATTCAATGTCTGTTTCTTTACCTCATCTACAAATTGGTGCCCTTCTTTGAGAGGCATTGTGGAAAACCTCCCCTGGTCTTTGTGGTTGAATATGTGTTTAAATTTCACTGCTTGACTGAGGGACCTTGTATATAATTGTATGTGTGGGGTACAGAGATGAGGTAGTCATAAAACATCATGTTAAACACTATTATTGCACACAGAGTGAGTCCATGCAACTTATTATGTGACTTGTTAAGCATATTTTTACACCTGAACTTATTTAGGCTTGCCATAACATAGGGGTTGAATACTTTTCTAAAAACATTATTCTAATTTGACATTATGGGGTATTGTGTGTAGGCCAGTGACCCAAAATCTCAATTTAATTTATTTTAAATTCAGTCTGTAATAACAAAATGTGGAAAAAATCAAGGGGTGTGAATACTTTCTGAAGGCATTGTATATGCCTAAACTTTAGAAACCATGATTATGATAACTAGGAGTACTGCGGTGTCTATGCTAAATTGTCATCCATTCTTCTTCTCTGACACAGTTTCCCACAAGGTCTCAGACTCCAGGATGGGAAAATGCTTACCAGAAAGAATTAGATGAAGACAATCTTTCAAGATTAGCTAGCTGTTTATGCCAGTGGTTCTTAATCCTGGTCCTAGGGACCCAAAGGGGTGCACATTTTAGTTTTTGCTCTCGCATTACACACCTGATTCAAATAATCAAAGCCTGATGAGTTGACGATTTGAATCAGGTGTGTAGCACTAAGGCTAAAACAAAAATGTACACCCCTTTGGTTCCCCAGGACCAGGATGGAGAACCACTGATCTAGGCTATTCACCATACTATTTGAGTCACCACTAGAATAGTTTTTTTAATGGTATTTAGTAGGCCTATATCTTTGTTTAATCTAAATAATCTAACTTTGAATCTAAGAAATGTACATTTTGCAATAAAGTTGACTAAGGTAGAAGCTCATCTTTTGTTTGTAGGTATTTTCACTTGGTAATTAAGCAATAAGGCCTGAGGAGGTGTGGTATATGGCCAAAATACCACAAACCCCTGAGGTGCCTTATTGCTATTATAACCTAGTTACCAACATAACTAGTGCAGTAAAAATAAATGTTTTGTCGTACCACGGCTGTCAGCCAATCAGCATACAGGGCTCGAACCACCCAGTTTATAATGAGTAATAAGTAATTATTTAGAAATTGCTCACAGTTAACTATAAAACTACACTTTAAAGACTAAATCCTGTGTAACTAGCGGCAACCTTGTACTTATGATATTACAGATATGTACTCTATGGTGTATTAGTGTGTTCACTTTCTCACTTGGATGGCGCTTTCAGAAGCTGACGTTAGATTGTCAGAATGGGTAACGTACTTTGTAGGTACACAATAATTTCAAGTAAGTACACCTCAAGATACATTTCCTTTATAACACCTAGTAATTACATTGTACTTATGCAGATATTGAATGTGCTCTGTGGTGTACTAATATGTTTATTTTATCCCTTGGATGGTGCTTCTAGAAGATTTAAAATGAGGGCCATGTTGTCAGGATAGGTAAGTATATATTAATTACAAGTAAGTACCCCACAAGATACACAGGACTTAACTAATTCAAATGAAGTGTAACACCTCTGTAATTGCATTGTACAGATATTACATGTACTCTGTGGTGTACTAGTTTGTTTATCCTCACACTTGGATGCCGCTTCCGGAAGCTTTAACATAAGGGCCAGGTTGTCAGGATGGGTAATGTACTAAAGTATATAAGTACCAGTAGCGGTCAGTGCCGTTTAAGATGAGGGAGGACAATTTTGTTTTTCATGAGCATGACCTTATTTCTATTACAGCATATCAGATGACTCTCATTCATATTCCATTCACCCAGTTCAATATAACAGCAATAGGTTTAGGCTATTACACGATACTCAAATTTCCCCTATACCCATCATGAGGTTGCTAAAATATAGCCTATGAATGAATGTTTACAACATAGGTGCGCACAGGTCGAGGACAAATTTTAGGTGACAGTGACAAATGGACAGACAGTGACATTCAATACCGCCTTGCACACTCTTTGCCAGCATCTATCTGATATAATGGTGTATTCATAAGTCCAACAGTTGCAAATTAGAGTTTCTATTGGACAAATGTAGGGGTTTGTCCCCATTTTTCCCGTTTGCTTCCGTATTAAAAAACATTTTCAACAGAATCGGCTAAATTAATACACCCCTAACCCGTGTGGCTCAGTTGGTAGAGCATGGCGCTTGCAACGCCAGGGTTGTGGGTTCGATTCCCACGGGGGGCCAGTACAAAAAAAAAAAAATATGAATGTATGTACTTGTAAGTCGCTCTGGATAAGAGCGTCTGCTAAATGACTTAAATGTAAATGTAAATCATGCATAAACACAGTTGACTTTCATGGCAGCCACGTTGTATTCCTTTTCCCATCCATGCGCTCTCCTTCTCTCACCTGTTCCCATCGCTGGTGGACTTCAATGCACAACACATCAGCTGTATGTGACCAGGCGAGAAAACATTTCCAAGCCAAACCGCTACACCGAGCCTATATCGTTGTCACCATATTAGCTAAGGTAATGTCATAGTCAGCATAGCTAATGGAACTAACGCGTTTGTAAACCCGCTACAATCATGCAGTAACGTTACAGTGTACAGTCAGTAAGCAGTTACACCGGCGGGCCCCGGTGGCAATAAATTAGTAATACCAAAAGCTTACCTTGACTTGGAAGAGTTCCAGTGTTGTGTTGGAAAGTCATAGCCAGCTAGCTAACACAGCAACCCTCTGTTTGAGCAGGGTGCTCCAGTAGGCTAAACTAGCTAGCTGCATTTGCTAGCTAAGTAAGTGAAATTGAAAATGAAAAAAATAAATGCTTCTCCTTCATTTTGGAAGAAATTAATTTGTTCCAAACTGTTAAACTATTGTCTTTCTCTTTGAGTCAACTACCCACCACATTTTATACACTGCAGTGCTAGCTAGCTGTATCTTATGCTTTCAGTACTAGAATAATTCTCTGATCCTTTGATTGGGTGGACAACATGTCAGTTCATGCTGCAAGAGCTCTGGTAGGCTGGAGGATGTCCTCCGGGAAGTTGTCATAATTATTATGTAAGTCTATGGAAGGGGGTGAGAACCATGTGCCTCCTAGATTTTGTATTGACGTCAATGTACCCAGAGGAAGACGGAAGCTAGCTGTCCTCCAGCTACACCATGGTGCTACCGTACAGAGTGCTGTTGAGGCTACTGTAGACCTTTGCGAAATAGTGTTTTAATCAGTTATTTGGTGACACGATTATATTTAGCGTAGTTTTATCTAAAATGGATACATTTTTAAATGTTTTATAGTTAAACATTTTATGAAATTCACTGAGGACGGTCCTCTCCTTCCTCCTTTGAGGAGCCTCGACTAATAAGTTAACATTAATTACAAGTAAGTAACCCTCAAGATACACAATATTTAGCTACATAAAATGAAGTGTAACATCTAGTAATCTAATTTTACTTATGCAGATATGCCATGTACTCTGTGGTGTACTTGTGGGTTTATCCTCTCACTTGGATGGCAAGGAGGTTCAGGTTGTCATAATGGGTAACACACATTAATTATAAGTATTTTCTTTTTTATAATCTGGGATGACACCCATATGGTAGACCCCAGTCAGTGAGGTTGACCTATACTGAGTGTACAAAACATTCGAAACACCTGCTCTTTCCATGACATAGACTGACCAGGTGAAAGCTACAGTATGGTCCCTTATTGGTGTCACTTGTTAAATCCACTTCAATCAGTGTAGATGAAGGGGAGGGGACAGGTTAAAGAAGGATTTTTAAGCCATCCTGTGAAATGGAATAGTCTTGGTAGAAAATCCCTAATCTTCTCTAATACACTGAAATTCTTGTATTTTGGCCAAAGGTTTTCCCTCTGAAGATTCTCTGTGGCTCCAGAGATCACAGGTAATGGATCATCTGTCCCCTTGTGAGACTCTCTGATTGACCTCCTCGCCATCTGCCATTTCACAATGCCCATAATTTACCCAATCCTTTAACATGGCAACTCAACCCATTAGCACCCATTTCAAGTCCTTTAGGTGCCCTTGACATAAGTAGAGCTAGGCTTCATTTTATTTCACCTTTCCCCTGGACTTCGTAAGACTTCCTAAATGCTCTCTGCCTTTTAGAAGCCAGTGACTGAACACGGCAATCACCGAGATGAAATGGAGGACTCTCAAAAGGGTACCCTTTTGGTAGCATCAGAAGACTTCAGAAAATAAAAAGAGGAGCTAAATCATTTCAACTGGACACGTGAGATGGGCTCTTTGACTTTGAAGCTCCCAGGCTGCAAATGTTTCAGACAAGAACAGTTCCCTTCAGAGACATTTCTATCCCCTTTTGACTCCGTCTCTAGCTCTAGTTTTCCTGTCTGACTGAAATGGTAGGGGTATGTCAGGGGCCAGCCTGTCAGGGCCCTGGTTGGTGCTCTCACAGTGCAAAAACTTCAATGCTAAATGGAGAGAGAAATTGGGATACCTGTCAATCCGAGTTCATATTTTCACAAGTCTCCTCTTCCTCAGTCAGCATTCAAACCTTAAGAGAAACTCAACTAGTCTTGCATAGAAAATACAATGAATCAATCCAGTTATTGATTTTCCTTAGCCACAGCACCACAAACATCAATAATTAGAACGCAATGCTCAATACAGGAAATAGATATTTCTGTGAAATATATTCCTGGGCTGTACATTTGTATTGTGCTTGAGAAAAGAGGAGCGCCAAAACAATATTGAATATGAAATATTTTATTACTAAAAGTTGTGGTACACTGAAGGTGCTCTTTTTACATCAGCTGAAACTCAATTATTTGCGGAAATCACTATTTTTTTTCTTTCGTGAAAAAACAAACGAAACAAACATGAAAATCTTTAAAATGAAGAAAGACGATGGTAAATGGAATATACTCTCACTGGCCAGTTTATTAGGTACACCACCCCATTCACAAAAATGGATCGCGCCTATAGACAGTGAGTCATGTGGCAGTGGCTTGATACAGTGCATTCGGAAAGTATTCAGACCCCTTCCCCTTTTCCACATTTTGTTACGTTACAGCCTTATTGTAAAACGGATTAAAAATAAAAATACCTTATTTACATAAGTATTCAGACCCTTTGCTGTGAGACTTGAAATTGAGCTCAGGTGCATCCTGTTTCCATTGACTTTCCTTCAGATGTTTCTACAACTTAATTGCTGTAAATTAAATTGATTGAGGCACAGATCTGGGGAAAGGTACACAAAAATTTCTGCAGCATTGAAGGTCCCCAAGAACATAGAGGAACCACCAAGACTCTTCCTAGGGCTGGCCACTAGGCCAAACTGCGCAATCGGGGGAGAAGGGTTTTGGTCAGGTAGGTGACCAAACCCGATGGTCACTCTGACAGAGCTCCAGAATTCCTCTGTGGAGATGGGAGAACCTTCCAGAAGGACAACCATCTCTGCAGCACTCCACCAATCAGGTCTTTATGGTAGAGTGGCCAGACGGAAGCTACTCCTCAGTAACTCACATGACACCCCGCTTGGAGTTTACCAAAAGGCACCTAAAGGACTCGCAGACCATGAGAAACAAGATTCTCTGGTCTGATGAAACCAAGACTGAACTCTTTGGCCTGAATGCCAAGCGTCATTTCTGGAGGAAACATGGCACCATCCCTAAGGTGAAGCATGGTTGTTGCAGCATCATGCTGTGGGCATGTTTTTCAGCGGAAAGGACTGGGAGCCTAGTCAGAATCGAGGGAAAGATGAACGGAGCAAAGTACAGAGAGATCCTTGATGAAGTCCTGAGCGCTCTGGAGCAGGTTCTCAGACTGGGGTCGAAGGTTCACCTTTCGACAGTACAACGACCCTAAGCACACAGCCAAGACAATGCAGGAATGGCTTCGGGACAAGTCTCTGAATGTCCTTGAGTGGCCCAGCCAGAGCCCAAACTTGAACCCGATCGAACATCTCGGGAGAGACCTGAAAATAGCTTTGCAGCAACGCAATCTGACAGCGCTTTAGAGGATCTGCAGAGAAGACTGGGAGAAACTCCCAAAATACAGGTGTGCCAAGCTTGTAGCGTCATACCCAAGACTCGAGGCTGTAATCGCTGCCAAAGGTGCTTCAACAAAGTACAGAGTAAAGGTTCTGAATACTTATGCAAATGTGATCTTTTCTAAAAAACTGTTTTTGCTTTGTCATTATGGGGTATTTTAGAATAAGGCTGTAACGTAACAAAATGTGGAAAAGGCTAAGGGGTCTGAATACTTTCTGAAAGCACTGTACAGTCGTGGCCAAAGGTTTTGAGAATGACACAAATATATACATTTTCAAAGTTTGCTGCCTCAGTTTGTATGATGGCAATTTGCATATACTCCATGTATAAAGAGTGATCATATGAATTGCAAAGTCCCTCTTTGCCATGCAAATGAACTGAATCCCCAAAAAACATTTCCACTGGATTTCAGCCCTGCCACAAAAGGACCAGCTGACATCATGTCAGTGATTCTCTCGTTAACACAGGTGTGAGTGTTGACGAGGACAAGGCTGGAGATCACTCTGTCATGCTGATTGAGTTCGAAAAACAAACTGGAAGCTTCAAAAGGAGGGTGGTGCTTGGAATCATTGTTCTTCCTCTGTCAACCATGGTTACCTGCAAGGAAACACGTGCCCTCATCATTGCTTTGCACAGAAAGGGCTTCACAGGCAAGGATATTGCTGCCAGTAAGATTGCACCTAAATCAACCATTTATCAGATCATCAAGAACTTCAAGGAGAGCGGTTCAATTGTTGTGAAGAAGGCTTCAGGGCGCCCAAGAAAGTCCAGCAAGCGCCAGGACTGTCTCCTAAAGTTGATTCAGCTGTGGAATCGGGGCACCACCAGTACATTCCTGAGCTTGCTCAGTCCTCTGTCATGCCAACAGTAAAGCATCCTGAGACCATTCACGTGTGGGTTTGCTTCTCAGCCAAGGGAGTGGGCTCACTCACAATTTTGCCTAAGAACACAGCCATGAATAAAGAATGGTACCAACACATCCTCTGAGAGCAACTTCTCCCAACCATCCAGGAACAGTTTGGTGACGAACAATGCCTTTTTCAGCATGATGGAGCACCTTGCCATGAGGAAAAAGTGATAACTAAGTGGCTCGGGGAACAAAACATTAATATTTTGGGTCCATGGCCAGAAAACTCTCCAGACCTTAATTCCATTGAGAACTTGTGGTCAATCCTCAAGAGGCAGGTGGACAAACAAAACCCCACAAATTCTGACAAATTCGAGCATCGATAATGCAAGAATGGGCTGCAATCAGTCAGGATGTGGCCCAGAAGTTAATTGACAGCATGCCAGGGCGAATTTCAGAGGTCTTGAAAAAGAAGGGTCAACCCTGCAAATATTGACTCTTTGCATCAACTTCATGTAATTGTCAATAAAAGCCTTTGACACGTATGAAATGCTTCTAATTATACTTCAGTATTCCATAGTAACATCTGACAAACTTTGTGGAAATTAATATTTGTGTCATTCTCAAAACCTTTGGCCACGACTGTATATAAAGCAGGCAGACAGGCATCGAGGCATTCAGTTACTGTTCGGTTGAACGTTAGAATGTGCAAAAGGAGTGGCCTAAGCGACTTTGTATATGTGATATGATCGTCGGTGCCAGGAACGCCGGATTCAGTATCTCAGAAACAGCTGCCTCCTGGGCTTTTCACACACAAGTGTGTAGGGTGTCCCCGAGAATGGTGCGAAAACAGCTCATTGGTGAGGGGCCGAAGGAGAATGGCAATAATCGTGCAAGCCAATAGGCTGGCCACAAACAGACAAATAACGGCACAGTACAAGTGGTGTGCAGAAGGGCATCTCGGAACGCACAACTCGTCGATTCTTGTCACGGTTGGGCTATTGCGACAGACGAGCACACCGGGTTCCATCCACTCCTATCATCTAAAAAGAAGAAGAGGCTCCAGTTGGCACACGATCACCAACACTGGACAATTGAGAAGTGGAAAAATAGGGCCTCCCGAGTGGCGCAGTGGTCTAAGGTACTGCATCGCAGTGCCACTACAGATTATGGGTTCGAGTCCAGGTTCTGTCACAGCCGGCCGCAACCAGGAGACCAATGGGGCGGTGCACAATCGGCCCAGCGTTGTCCGGGTTAGCAATGAGACAAGACTGTAACTACCAATTGGATACCATGAAATTGGGGAGAAAAAGGGGTTAAACAAATAAATAAAAAGAGGTGGGAAAAAATGTCCTGGTCTGTCGAATCCTGTTGCGTCATGCTGATGGCAGAGTCAGGATTTGGCATAAGCAGCAGGACCCATCCTGCCTGGTGTTAACGGTACAGGTGGTGTGATGCCATTGCATTAGCAAGGACCAACATTCCCTGTAGAACGTTTCAGACTTGTAGATTACACGCCCCGAATAATTCAGACTGTTCTGGAGGCAAAGGGGGATCCGACCCTGTACTACATGGGTGTACCTAATAAACTGTGTGTACACAACATAAGAGAACAATGAGGGAGAGTGGTGGCTTCGAGAACTTCCACCAGTTCTGTGTTTTACACACAAGGCTCATGCACGAGGCTGAGAGCCTATAGCCAGGACCGTGTCAGAGAGAGAGAGAGAAAGCGAGAAATAAAGAGAAGTTGTGAAATCATTGCCTATTGTTCTGAGGGGAGTACAGTACTACTGTTGAGTCCATTCCTTAAGCACAGGCCTGGGACCTGTAAAATGGGGCTTGTGCTGCCATAACATATGGGACATAAATGCTGCTACACACACAGAGCATTTACATTACACAGGCCTGCGCTACACACGTCTAGGGCACAACGAAAGAATGCACATTCAAAAGCATGCATCGTAGCAGAATGAGCAATGTTTGTAATCATAAAAAAGAAACTGCAGAAGATGTGCCATTATGTATCATCTTCTTGACCCAAATTTCTAGACTGACGAACACTCTGATTCTTCCAACAACACAATAGACATATTTACAGGAATTATATTCTTTCAATGTCTGTCATTTCATTGCCAGTTAAAACATTTTTTTGAATGTCAATTTTCAATGACCTATTTACAATAAAACTAGATACCAGGTTATAGTACCCATCATAATCAAAATTGGGGGGGAGGGAAAAATATACATCCATAACATTCTTAATGGGGAGTCTGGTCTTGTCTTTTTGGCTGCCATACTGCAGTATTCGACCTGACATCGCTGCTCTGGGTGGTGGTGGTATAGTAGCCTGGTCCCAGATCTGTTTTGTGCTGTTTTGCCAACTGTTGTTGTTGTCATGCAATTGACATCAGAATGACCATAATTGGCGAGACAGCACAAATGGATCTGGAAACAGGCTAGTGGTATAGTGTGAGCTGGTCTGAGGTCAGATTTTCTCCTGGATGAAGGGGTGCTGCAGGGCCTGGTTGATACTGATGCGTTTGGCCGGGTCCAGCATCAGCGTGCTGTCGATCAGGTCTTTGAGGATCAGGACCTTCTTCCTCTGCTCCTCGGGCAGCCGCTGGCCCCCCACCATGTCACACAACAGGTCCTTGGTGGGGTTGATGGTGCTCATCACTGTCACCTTCTCCTGTGGACGGGACGGTGAGGTGTGGATGGAGGGAGGGAGGTGGAGGGGTGGATGGAGGGAGGTGGAGGGGTGGAATGAGGGGAGGTGGTGGAAGCAGAAGTGAGATTTTTTTATAAGACAGTGGAACCATTCAAAAACCATTAACCATCTGAATGAGCCATCATGATTAGCCCCGTCAAACCTAGCAAGTTATTTATGCTTGAACCACAGACTGAAGATCGATAGAATCAGGGAAACCGCTTTGCCCTCTTTCTTAGATTGTTTCCTGAAAAAGTAGCAGGTGAAAAGTAAAACATATACAAACCCTTTCAGTCACTTTGTCTACTTCAATGTAGAGGAAGTTGAGGTTCTGATCAAAGTGCTGGTCTTTGAACAGGCCTTTCCGGATCATCTGAGAAGAAAAGAAGACACATGACATCATCTGTACCTTACAGCACAGTGTACAATGCCCCAGGTTATGACTTCCTCTCAAAATCTAACTTTGAGAAAAAGGTTGAGGCTAGGAAACCAGCCAGGTCCAGTATTGTGGACAGTTTACCTTGTTGGGCATCTTGCCCTTGAGGTCCATGGCAAGTTTGATCATGTGGTTGTTGGAGGAGCCGGGGAACAGGATCTTGCCTGTGTAGAGTTCGTATAGGGTGCAGCCCACCGACCACATGTCTATGCTGTAGTCGTACGGCTTCCCAATGACTGTGATAGAGAGAGAGAGACATAATGAATGTGATCCAAGTATGTGAGACCATCATTCAGGGATGCAAACTGGTGAAAAGGTGAGAGAAAAAATCTGCGTAAACTGCAATTTTCAGAGTGGGGTTATCACAATACCAACATTTCACTAACGATGTGATACCAGGTCAAGTATCACGATACTAAGCGGAAGGGATGCACTATATATCGGTGAACATATCGGAATCGGCCGACATTAGCTAAAAATGGCAACATCGGTATTTGCCCGATTAACGCCGATGTTAAAAACGACCGTGTAAACCTATATAACGTAGGTACATGACGTAATAACGGCACGTAAAATGTTGCGCTTCACGTGCAACACAGCATTTCTAACCTAGCCCACAATGTCTGCTGTGTGGATCGAGCAGTCAACAAATCGAGCAGTCATTTGAAAGAGTAAGACATTTTCAGTGATACAACTCAAAGGTGAAATCCATTAAAGCCAAAATAATGGAATTCATTGCCTTGACAATCAACCGTTCTCTGTCGTGGGTGATGTTGGCTTTCGCCGACTGGTCGAGTACCGGTACACACTACCAAGTGCGCTATTTTCAGATGTTGCCCTACCAGAGTTACACAGTAATAGCGTCACGACATACATACTATGGGACGCTGTTTGGGTCTTTGCGTGTCAAAAAATATTCAGTAGCACTGTCAAAGCTGTTCAAAAAAGTCTGCAAACAAGCAAACACCAGCCACAAACGATGTGTTTACAATACCATGTCGGTAATAAAGCATAATTTGTTCGACCGCAACTTCTGGGGTAGCTAGCTTTAGCTTGGTACCTAGCTAGCACCAATACAACCAGCCTGAAAACAATGACCAGTAGAAACTGTAGTCATTTTCATTATTCTTAGCAATGATTTAGGAATCCTTGTGAGTAAGTATTAGCTGGAATGCCACTTGTTCGCCTTTGAAATTGAACTTCAGTTCATGAAAATAAATAGCTAGCCAGCTACTTAACCCTGTTGCCCAAAGCTAACTTTATAAGCAGCCAGCTAGCTTCACCTGGCTAGTGAGGCTTGACAGGACTATATGTTGTGAAGCTAGCCACAATAAGAACTAGGTTCAATAGTGGAGTTTGCGGTTTGCCTTCAAAATAAAAGTATATCATTGACAGTGATGCAAATGAATACAAATATTTTGATGACTAACTGCAAAGTCCACTATTGTGGCTAGCTTCACATAGATTGGTCCGACCACCATTAATCAAATAAGAACTGTCTTTTAAATTAGGGTTATTTTAGATGATGACACCTAGCTGTATAGTTAGGCAGCTAACTATAGCTACTGAAACAGATTATATCGTGTTATTTGACGTGTCAAATAGTCTTATTTGACGTGCATCTTTTTTGACACGCAAAGACTCAAAAGGCCTTCCATAGAAATCCTGGTTGAGAATGAAATGACAGAAAATGAACAACGAAACAGCACAGCAAGTCAATGAAAGAAATAGGTTTTGATTATGTTTAACTGGTAATGGGGACATATGTAAATGCCAACAAAATAACTTTTTGGTAAGTGTGGTGTGCGTGTAACCATTATTTAACTAGGCAAGTCAATTAAGAACAAATTCGTATTTACAATTACGGCCCGGACGACGCTGGGCCAATTGTGCGCCGCCATATGGGACTCCCAATCATGGCTGATGTGATATAGCCTGGATTCGAACCAGGGACTGTAGTAATGCCTCTTGCACTGAGATGCAGTGCCTTAGACAGCTGCGTCCATGTGTGTGTGTTAACTATTTAACTGTACTAGAATGCTTAAAAGGCTGCTAAAATTTGAAATATCGGTTATCGGTAGCGTTTCTTTTGGCGAGGAAATTATCGGTATCGGCCAAAAATGTCATATCGGTGCATCACTACTAACTAGTATTGTGATACCACAGGGTTTGCCCTGCCACCCTGTTCCCGTGTTCTATATGTTCTGCACACAAACCTGTCTCTGATATTCACACCAATACAACACATTGAATTTAACGTCACACTTTTTAGTGTATAAAAGCACTAAAAAGTTTCTGCTACTGCAGAAAATGGCTGATTTGCTCATATCCAAAGACCTACCTGTGATTGGGCAGGAGGAATGTAGAAAGGAGTATATAAATGCATAATGATCTTCATTTTCATTGTGGCATTAAGGGAAAAACAGACTAGGCCTATTTGAAACCATCTTTACGTTACTCTTCAGACAACTCTATACACACACACACACACACACACACACACACACACACACACACACACACACACACGATTTTGGATGAAGCACTCATTCTGATAGGACATACTGTATATTATTTTTCAATTTGTAGTTGACGTTTAGGGATGCATTCTGTGCTCAGTAATGAATTTTGATGTGAGAAACATACATTATTTACTGATCACACAGGGACAGGGCTGGCTATAGCAAGATTTGGTTGCACCCCCCATCATGTGTTGGGCTGGGGCACTAAGCGACCGCTTATGACTGGAACGGGCCCTGCACAGGGAGAAGAAGTCAAGAAGACCTGTTCACGCCTATTTTATAGCTCAATGGGTGATACAAACTTTTTGTCAGACAGATCTACACAATTCACGTGGATGATTTATCTCCATCTCTTCATTCAAAAACACAATCCATGGACACTTACTGACAGTATTTATATGTATATATTCTTATTCCATTCCTTTACTTAGATGTGTGTGTATTAGGTAGTTGTTGTGGAATTGTTAGATTACATGTTAGATATTGCTGCACTGTCGGAACTAGAAGCATTTCGCTGCACTCGCAATAACATCTGCTAATCATGTGTAACCAATAAAATTTGATTTGACAGTTGTGGCTGCTTCGCGTGATATATTGTTGTCTCTACTCTCTTGTCCTTTGTGCTGTTGTCTCTGCCCAATAATGTTTGTACTATGTTTTGTGCTGCTACCATGTTGTGTTACTACCATGCTGTGTTTTCATGTGTTTCTGCCATACTAAGTTGTTGTCTTAGGCCTGTTGTCTCTCTTGCCGTGATGTGTGTTTTGTCCTATATATATATATTTTTTTTTATTACAACCCCCGTTCCAGAAGGCCTTTTGCCATCATTATAAATAAGAATTTGTTCTTAACTGACATGACTAGTTAAATAAAGGTTAAATGAAAATATATATATTTTGAGATCAAAGCAGGTTTAAAGTGACGAGTTTACAACCCTGATAATTTAAGAAAAATCTTTAGTCAACAAACATAACTTACTGATTTCGGGAGCTCTGTAGAATCTGCTGACGAGGTACGGCGTGATGTCGTTGTCCGCCACGTGGGATGCCGAGCCAAAATCGCAGAGTTTCAGGATGGTCTTCGACTCATTCACCTTGTGGGGAGAGACAGAGAAACAGACACTATCAAACCAGGGTTTTATTCATTATGGCAGTGTAGCAAAACGCAAAAAAATAAACTCTACAGAAATCGAAAAAAAAAACAGGCGATTCTTATAGGACGAATCCAGGCAGTCCCTCCCTGTTTCAGTCCGCTTTCTTCCATTTGGTGCCTTATGAACACGAGCCAGCCTCAATGCAGTGATAACAGTCATGTGATGATATATATAAATGTAGGGGTGTGAACGTTTATAAACAAAATTGGGATCCGTAACTAAGAAAAATCCCTAACGGAATTTGTTTTTTTTTTACCCCCCAGAAAATGTTAATCACAGTGCAGCTGGCTAGCCTGCTCTTTCTCTTCGCTAATGATGCGAGTCTGTTGTGTGTAGAATATCCTAGCCTATTCATTGATGATAGGCCCTGCTTTACTGAGTTTGCGAGACATTGCATGCCAAGAAATTGCAAAAAACAGCATTCCATTGCGAGATACAGCTTTTGATTGTCGATAGATAGGCCTAGTGCACGGTTCGGACTATGTCTGCCTGGTGGCCGACCTGCCTATACTGTGAAGCTCCCCTCTCTCTTCATCTCTCGCTATGAAACATGCGATTGTTTGTGTTCTTGGAAGAACAGCAATTAATAAGGCTCCTCTGTTCCAAAATGATTGAATCTTAGGAGTCGGTTCCTTGCAGAAGATTCATTTTCTTTAGACTAAATGTCTTGTTAAGTCACGGTATTTAACAAACTTTAAAGTACATTTTTAAGAGAGTGGTCTGCGTGCAGACAGGTCAAGATTATTATAATTGTTAGTATTTCACCTTTTTTTAACCAGGTAGGCTAGTTGAGAACAAGTTCTCATTTACAACTGTGACCTGGCCAAGATAAAGCAAAGCAGTTCGACACATACAACAACACAGAGTTACACATGGAATAAACAAACATACAGTAAATAATACAGTAGAAAAAGTATATATACAGTGTGTGCAAATGAGGTAGGATAAGGGAGGTAAGGCAATAAATAGGCCATGGTGGTGAAGTAATTATAATATAGCAATTAAACACTGGAATGGTAGATGTGCAGAAGATGAATGTGCAAGTAGAGATACCGGGGTGCAAAGGAGCAAAATAAATAAATAAATACAGTATGGGGATGAGGTAGTTGGATGGGCTATTTACAGATGGGCTATGTACAGGTGCAGTGATCTGTGAGCTGGGTCTTGTAACTTCTGGTCGCCTATTGATGGACATTAGTCCCGCTTCAGAAGCAGCATTCCTTTTTCAGATAAGTAAAATGCCCGTTCAGTGGCGTTTTGAAACAATCTCCAGAGAAGGTTTCGTGTTGGCATTTAAAAAGCCGTAGTGTACCCTTACAGACAAACAAACATACCGTAACCAAGGAGCTTTCAAGGCTATATCTGACAGCGGAAGATATAACTTTATTGCCCGGTCCCTAGCGGTCATACATGCGTAATAGGACCATTATTCTGCATTGTGAATTAATGTGGAATTTTATGATTTTTTTTACTGAAAACCGTACACAAATTTCAGTTTAAAAGTTAAGCAAATGTTCCATTTGTCACATCCCTAATATAATGATAGTATGGGCCTCATACCAAGATGTTGTCGGGCTTGATGTCAGCGTGGAGGATGTTGCACCGTTTGAGGAGCTTGAGGGCCAGGAAGAGCTGCTGGGTGTAGGAGCGGACAGCCTTGATGTGGAGGCCCACATCCTTACCATACTTCTTCAACACCTCGCGCAAGTTCATACTGGGAACAGAAATGACACAGAAAGACACGAGTTACAGCCAGTGAAGCCGTGTGCTAGATGACAAACACGCTGCAGCGTATAATGCCACTAAGGACATATGGTGTGTCTGAAATTGCACCCTATTCCCTTTAAATTGCATTAATCTTGACCAGAATAGGTTACAATTTAATACATAGCCATAGTGTGGTGACAGTGCAGAAGTGGTAGTCTCCCAGCCAGTACCTGAGGGGCTCAAACACCAGACACAGGTGCTGCTTGTGGTAGAAGTGTCTGAAGAGGCGCAGGCAATGGAACTTGTCGTCGGGGTCGGCGTCGTTGAGCCTCTTGAGGAACTCCAGCTCCTTCAGGCCAGTCTTCTGCCTGGAGACCCAAAACAAAATCATCAAGGTAAGCATTGATTGTTTTTTATTTATTTGTAGAAATAAATCAGATAAATTCCCCTTGTCCAAGGAAAACCCGGACACTTCACATAGATGTAGATGGAATACGTATGAGTGCACATTCAAATGTATGGGTGGTAAAGGCAATATGCTCCCATAACAATAAGTGAAACAGACCAGACAAACCCAAATGCCACCTTATTGCCTATATAGTGCACTACTTTTGACTAGAGAGCTATGGGCCCTGGTCAAGAGTGCTGGTCAAAAGTAGTAGACTATATAGGGAACGGGTTGCCATTTGAGTCCTGAGGCTT
The DNA here is from genome assembly GCF_029448725.1 of Salvelinus fontinalis. Classification (NCBI taxonomy): domain Eukaryota; kingdom Metazoa; phylum Chordata; class Actinopteri; order Salmoniformes; family Salmonidae; genus Salvelinus; species Salvelinus fontinalis. The sequence goes on along the minus strand of NC_074689.1, from coordinate 794,470 downwards.
GCCTGCCTGAGGACCTACATGAGCTCGTTGTTCCGGATGATCTTGACAGCCACATCCTGTCCGGCGCGGGCCGTGTCCCTGCCCCTGATCACATTGCTAAACATTCCCTGGCCTGTGTAGCCATACACGTCGTAGCGCTTGTCCAGCGTCTCCCCAATGTTCACACCTAACATACAGGTGGCACAAAGAGGGAAGAGATGAGGGGCATGTTAATAAAGTGTTGGACATTTCTCAAACGCGATATCCAGTTTCCAGGCCTAAAACAACACTATATTGAATGATCGTGAAATCAAAGGACCACACTGAATACAGTTAGACTACACGAACTGTTTCCAAACAGGGCTGATTTATATAGAAAAAAAAGAAGCTCAGCACCCTTTAATGGATGAATTAGTGAATGACAGTAACATTTGTACAGCGTACAGTCAAGGGCACTTACGGTAGTAACCCTCTGCGTCGGTCCAGTTGTCCCGGAGGTTGGGGTTCTCTTTGAAGTCCTTCCCCCCCACACCTGCTGCTCTCATCCTGGCACTCTGTACAGAGATATATACGACCAATGGTTCAACCACAACCTAACCAAACATTCAACCACACTCACATAATGAACTACTGCAACAGACAGATCATTCGGGAAGATAAGGACGAGCTTGCGCGTCTAGTCCAGAGTTGCACTCTAAAGATCCGAGACACAAACATGGTTTGAAATCAGTGGAGGGGAATGAGGCTCCTGTAAGACTTACATCAATGGCTGCTTCAAACATGTCGTCCGATTCTGTGAACATATCCGGGGCCGAGGGCTTTTTGGGTCCTAACGGAAAGAGGGAGGAGGAAACATATATATATATATATATATATTTTTTTACATTTGTGAGTTATTAGTAGAAACATGCTCTGACTGGCACACGTTTTGGCCATAAAATATCACCTGAAGGAATGCAAATGAATGACCATAGGGGACCCAAAGACAGACTTACAGACCGAAGACTAATTTACCACCCCTGCATTGGTCAATGTAAGTCGTATGTGTGAAGTCACTACTGCATTGTCAGCTTTCTCCCAAGCAGACAGATTCAAATTCAGATCAACTTTATTATCACACTAGGGGGAAATTAATTTGGTCATGTGCTTAAAAAGACGGTACATGAAAAACAGAAACTACACAATAGAATCATTACGGCACAGTCAGCAATTTTCATGCTGCGGGCGGGAGCGGGCAAATATTTTTGTTGTCCACCAGATTATTTGGAAACGGTCGTCTGTCTGATTTATGCGTTATCCTACGGAATTGTATTAAAAGCACATATTTTTCCTCATTATTCAACTTCAGTAGCCTACCTCCCTAGTAGCGCGCCTAGTATGTGTGGTCTCATGGAAATAGAGTAGGGTGTCTATACGAGCGGAGAATCACGTGGCAGTTAAATATGATTAGACTGTAGTTTACTACAGTGTCCGCAAATAAATACTGATCATGGAAAGAAGTGGAGGGTGCTCAACCAATGTGAGTCGAAGTGCAATCCAAAAATGGAATCATCATTGAAAAGAAAAAGGCACACATAGGTTAGGCTACTATGGTGAGCGAGTATTGCCTACCCATTTATTTGTCTCTGCCTGCAAATCGTCCTCCTAAAACGTAGGCTATATCCTACATGCAAAATGTAGCAAGTGTGGCTGTCATGATTCTCACTGCTTCCAGTTCAGTAGCCATACCTGCGAGAATTGAATTAAGTCTGAATTAAGTATAGTAGGCTATAGGCTACGCATGGTCATAGAAACACGGGTCAGTTATCTTTCCAAGGAATTCTACTTCCTAAATATGATTAGGCTATAGTTCACTACATTGCCAGGAAATAAATATTGATCATCATATTTATCAGTCTGAAAACGTCCCAGTCCTGAAAGTTTGGCTATAAAAATAGCTTGAAAGAAAGTCTGCTCTCTTCAAACTACATCTATCATATGACTGTTATACCCCAGTAATGCAGAAAGCCTAATATAAATGGGCCACGTGAGAATCTCAACGTATTTTTGCACATTTGATATTGCCCATTGGGCAGAAAATTGCTGGGACCATGGCTGGCAAGTGAGCTGTGTCACATACCCCCTAAAATAACTTTGCGCGACAGGGAACAGTTGGGAACAGTTCTTTTTTATTTGTTGTATTTTTCTTATACTTTTCTTTATTTTCCACTAACTCTATAACCCCTCCCCTAATTAGACTAAACTAATAAACAACACTTAGGCTTCTACTTCCAGCTCAAACATACTATATACATTTTACAGACACAATCTATTTTACAATAGCTATATGTTGTTTGTTTTTACACCTATCCTTCCGCTGCCCTCAACCCCTCCCATTTATCTCTGAAGACCATCCAGTTTGATTTCTATTTGCAAAATATTATATACATATAAAAAATATATAAAATACAGTTGGAGTCGGAAGTTTACATACACTTAGGTTGGACACATTAAAACTCGTTTTTCAACCACTTCACAAATGTTTACAAACTATAGTTTTGGCAAGTCGGTTAGGACATCTACTTTGTGCATGACACAAGGAATTTTTCCAACAATTGTTTACAGATAGATTATTTCACTTATAATTCACTGTATCACAATTCCAGTGGGTCAGAAGTTTACATGCACGAAGTTGACTGTGCCATTAAACAGCTTGTAAAATTTCAGAAAATAATGTCATGGCTTTAGAAGCTTCTGATAGGCTAATTGACATCATTTGAGTCAATTGGAGGTGTACCTGTGGATGTATTTCAAGGCCTACCTTCAAACTCAGTGCATCTTTGCATGACATCATGGGGAAATCAAAAGAAATCAGCCAAGACCTCAGAAAAACAATTGTAGACCTCCACAAGTCTGGTTCATCCTTGGGAGCAATTTCCAAACGCCTGAAGGTACCACGTTCATCTGTACAAACAATAGTATGCAAGTATAAACAGCATGGGACCACACAGCCGTCATACCGCTCAGGAAGGAGATGCATTCTGTCTCCTGGAGATGAACGTACTTTGGTGTGAAAAGTACAAATCAATCCCAGAACAGCAAAGGACCTTGTGAAGATGCTGGAGGAAACAGGTACTAAAGTATCTATATCCACAGTAAAACGAGTCCTATATCGACATAACCTGAAAGGCCGCTCGGCAAGGAAGAAGCCACTGCTCCAAAACTGCCATAAAAAAGCCAGACTACGGTTTGCAACTGCACATGGGGACAAAGATCATACTTTTTGGAGAAATGACTTCTGGTCTGATGAAACAGAACTGCTTGGCCATAATGACCATTGTTATCTTTGGAGGAAAAGGGGGTGATGCTTGCAAGCTGAAGAACACCATCCCAACCATGAAGCACGGGGGTGGCAGCATCATGTTGTGAGGGTGCTTTGCTGCAGGAGGGACTGGTGCACTCCACAAAATAGATGGCATCATGAGGGAGGAAAAGTATGTGGATATATTGAAGCAACATCTCAAGACATCAGTCAGGAAGTTAAAGCTTGGTCGCAAATGGGGATTCCAAATGGACAATGACCCAAGCATACTTCCAAAGTTGTGGCAAAATGGCTTAAAGACAACAAAGTCAAGGTATTGGAGTGGCCATCACAAAGCCCTGACCTCCATCCTATAGAGAATTTGTAGGCAGAACTGGAAAAGCGTGTGCGAGCAAGGAGGCCTACAAACAATTTAAAGGCAATGCTACCAAATACTAAATACTAAACCTCTGACCCACTGGGAATCTGAGGAAAGAAATAAAAGCTGAAATAAATCATTCTCTTAACTATTATTCTGACATTTCACATTCTAAAAATAAAGTGGTGATCCTAACTGTCCTAAAACAGGGATTTTTTACTAGGATTAAATGTAAGGAATTGTGAAAACTGAGTTTAAATGTAGTTGGCTCAGGTGTATGTAAACTTCCGACTTCAACTGTATATGCATTTTACGGACACAGTATATTTTACATTAGTTATCTTGTTATTAGTCCCACCCTTCAGCTCCAGTCAACCCCTCCCATATGTCTCTTAACACCATCCATATTGGATTTCTATTTGCCATATATTTTTCAACTGTGCTGTGATGTTTCACAAAAGTTCTGAACCTTTCTATTCTCATAGTTTCTACAGATTGTAAATTAAAGATACAAATGTTTGCTAAAAGTATTATTATATTATTGATTGATTGACTATGACTTTTCAGATCACCCAGTAGCGCTATCTGCAGAGTTAGCTCCAAGTAAATGTTGCAATTGTACAGCCATCCCTTGACATGCGACCAAAAACAAGCAACATATGGACAGTATCAAAACAAATAATCTAATGATTCTGTCTCTTCACAGCAAAATCTGCAGAGCTGGGATGGTTGTATCAACCATATACTGTAGGAAATAGGGCGCATATATCTTCACCTTGCCTGACCCTCTACTCACCGTCCTTCTCGTGTGTGATGAGGCCTTGCTTGGCCTTGATGTTCTCCTCAAACGTGTCCAGGTTCTCCAGCTCGTACTCCTTCACGTCGGCCGCCACGCGCTCCAGGATGTCGTCTGGTGAGGGCGAGCGGCTCCGCGTGCTGCTCTGGGGGCTACTGGGATCCGACGCCATAGACGTCATGCTGTCCTCGTTGCCGCCACGGTATTTCTGCGCAGGGAGAAAGGTGTCAGGCATAGAGAGGTCACAACAATGGAAATCCGGAAAAATAAGATATTGGTTTGGATGTGGGACAATTTCAGCGGTGTATCATGAAAAATCAAATCATGAAAATGTCCCATATCTGAGTAGAAAAAAATAGAGGATGTGTCTGTAAACAAACGAAACACTGGACTTGGGGATCCCTGAAACAGCTATGGACAGTCCAAAAGCAGAGTGAGAGAGGAACTGACCTGGACGATAGCTAGGCGCTGCTGGCGGCGCTGCTCTATGAGGGCCTCTTCATCCACCTCCTCACCGTCAAAGTCCTCGAACCTGAGCACAAAATAAACCCACTTACAAGAACACACAATCACCCAGAGAATTACCATATTGCCGAGTATAGCATTTGTGTGTGTGTGTTGTCCCACTACTCACACTTCCTCTTCGGAGGACTCCTTGTCGGCCTTCATGCCCTCAGAGAGGCTGCCCTTGAATTTGTCCTCGTCCCGGCCATGTCTCCTCCTCCTGTCCCGGTCCCGGGAGTTGGAGCGCCTGCCGTACTGTCTGAGACGGCCGTACCTGTCCCTCTCTGGTGACCTGCAGCGCACAGCAAAGGAAACACTTTGTGTTGTTCTGAATGGTTTGTTAAACACTTAACAAACCCTTAGACAACCTTGGCTTATGAGCCTCCTACTCGGACATCACTAAAGCTTCATCAATAGAGCCAGAAAGAATCTGAAAGGGAATCAGTCGGAAAGGAACTAGCTATACGAGTCCAGTATCTAATAACAATACAGTATTACTACCAATTATTTACAGGCATCATCTCAATACATTTCTGAAGGCTTGAGGAAGAACTCTTGCAGATTCCATTTTGCCCAGCTCATCCACACACACAAAGTTTCAGCTTGTCTCGTCTAACCTGCGTCTCAGTGGAGATCTACTCCGTCTCCGGAAGGGCGAGGGAGACCTTCTTCTGAAGGGAGAGCGGCTCATCCTGCGACCTTGTGGAGCACCTCTGGGGCTGGTCTCCCGTGACCTCGCTCTACCCCCTGGTCCTGCTTCTGGCCGTATTCGCTTCCTGTAGGAGAGAGAAAGCTTAGAAGACCAGTGGTGGTAGCACAGTAGCACATTCTTAATGCCCAATCCTAAAACCCAAAAATAATAGTTGCCCTTACCATGTACAGACCTCTACTGCTGTTCAGTATGGGACAATAAACAGGCACTGCATAAACATTTCGTAATAATATAGGCTTAAATAAATGATGGTTCATTTAAAAATAAAAAAAACATTGGGACTCAAAGTTGGAGAAATAGGGGGTGGACTGCAGGTTATTCCATAATAACGGACCTTAGTGGTGAGGAGCCCTGTCTGTCAGCATCCCTCCTCCTGGCGTCTATGGAGCGACTGCTGCCTCTCCTGGCTGGGGATCTGGCTGCTCTGGAAGGAGAGCCCTGTTTGGAGGTGGAGGCTGAAGCTGATGCCCGTTGGGAGTCTCTGGTGGAGCGTGGGGAGGTGCTGCGTCTCCTCTGGGGGCTGCGGAGCTCCCTTCCTCCTCGCCTTTGGGGAGAGCGATTCTCTTTCCCTGACGAGGTGTCCTTAAACGGGGACTTGGTCGGCCTCTTGTCCGGCTCTTTCTCTGCCTCCGATCGTCCTGGGCGCTCCCGTGATCTGGACCTCGGGCTGCTGTGCACCGCGTTTGGTCTGTCATCGGTCTGGGGCGAGGAGCGTTTGTCCAAGCGGCCGCCCCTCTGCTCTGATCTCCTGCTGGAGGGGGAAGGAGACTTCTTGCTTCTCTCTTTGGACCTGCTCTGGGAGCGTTTCCTCTCTTTTGATTTGCTGCGGGCACGTTCTTTGGCGGTGGTGTTTTTGGTGCCTTTGGTCGTTTTGTCTGACTTGGACTCCTTGCCGGTCCTCTCCCTGGACTTGCTGTGGCGCTTGGAGCTGGACTTGCCTGCTTCTGTGGTGTCCCGTCTGGATTTACCACTCCTACCCCTGGGGGAGGGGGGCTTTGCCATGCTGTCCCTCTGGTGCTGCTCCCCATTCCGGACCCCCCCATCTCCCTCTCCCTCCTCAGAGCCAGAGTTATAACCCTGTAGGATGAGGCCCATGCCTGACTGCACTTTTCCCCCCTCCATCATCTGGCTGTCTAGCTCTGCTTTGATCATGGCCCTCTGTTTCTCCAACTCCTCCAATAAAGCCTTGTCGTCAGATACAGGGGATATGTCCGTTTTTCTGTGGCTAGAGGAGCTGTTGATGCCAAGGGCGGATGGAGAGGAGCCATCTTTACGTTTGTGTTTCTTGTGTTTGTGTCTATGTTTGCGCTTGCGGTCCTTGTCCTCTTCGGAGGCGTGTTTGTGTTTTTTGTGCTTGCTGCGGTGTTTGTGTTTCTTTTTCTTGTGTTTGCTGCCACTGCTGTAATGTTTGGACCCCTCTGCTGTCTTCTCTCCATTCATTTCAGCTTCCCCCTCTCTGACCTCTTTATCGTCCTCTTCTTCTTCAGAATTTTCAACACTCTCCTCCTCACTCCCACTCTTCTCATTGCTCTCTAAATCTTCTTTCCTGTGGAGATAAAGAGATTGGTCAAATATATAATTTAAACCAATAACTTTTTTGTAACTTGGTTAGCTACAACATTCATCGACCAAAACATTACTATCCTTGCTTCCTGACTTTACCGCCATAGCTGACGTTACTTAGCCTACTGCTAGCTGGGTGATTCTCATAAAGCCAGTTTTAAACATATCTGTAAAAAATTGAGTTACAAAACTATGATGCATATGCAAAAATCCACTATCATTCTGAAGACTAAGATGTCAACTTTTTTGCCAAAGTGTCTTATTTTAAATAAATTAATATGCACATTTTTCACCCAAAACTCTCATTACTGAAATGCTTTCGGATTAAATTCAAGAAAAGTTTTATAAAATGTTACTTTCGAAAAACCTAACTCACTTGAATAAAACACTAAATATGTTGACGAATTTTGTCCATAAATCCTAAAAATGGTATACTCGTTGAAGTTTACATTAAACTATAATATTTTTTACATAAAAACACTGACTGTGGACATGTCTCAATACCGCACCCCTCTTGTTGGTGGATAATTTTTCTTGCTTTTTTAAAGCCAATTTCCTACAATTCTACACATTTTCTACACATGTCTTGTGTGTGTGTTCATGTGATATTTGAGGAACTCAATTACAACGAAATGGTCTTGTTGATCTGTACATTTATGAAATGTTATAAATAGGTCTGTAATGACTGACATGACAAGAGGAAAACTGATGATGCACTACCCAATTTAAAACTTGCACCTTGTGCATTCTATTATTACAACTTTCAGGAGTAAGTTGAAATTTTGTTAAAGGTCATGAACAGTAAAAATCACGTTTTTCATGAAATTGGATATTTGGATGAAACCAGAATAAAGTCCCATAGGGCGGCACACAATTGGTCCAGTGTCGTCCGGGATAGGGGAGGGTTTGGCCGGGGTAGGCCGTCATTGTCAATAAGAATTTGTTATTAACTGACTCGCCTAGTTAAATAAAGGATTAAAAAAAAAAAAAGTATAATTACCAAAGTATGAAAAATGACTGTTGCTTCTACATTGATGAAGTATGATCATAAAGTTACTGGTCCTGTCCCCCATGTCAAACACTTGGATTCAGGAGGCAGGATTATTAAGGGGATAGGGTGACATCACCCCAACTCTCATTTTAATACATAAATGCTAACGTGAATTCTTACCGAATTTAAATAAGTACAGCCTTGTAACCAACATCGGAGAAGGCGTGTTTGCGGAGGGGCGTGGTTTATATAGATTGATACTGTAGCTACTCTACTGGTGCCAACATTTGACTGTAGGGTGTCGGCAAATATAATCAATCAGAAATGAATATGACAAATCTAAGGTGCCACCAACCTCCTGTGTTATGTCTCCCCTTTCATCTGTGTCTGGTGTTAGACAGTTACTGGCTAGCTAGGTCTTCAGCCAGCATGGAATAAAAAGGGGACGGGTAGTTCAAAGCTCTGACGCAGTTGTCATGTGCTGCTGTGAACCGCATCACAAGAGACATGCCAAACAGGAGATGTAAACATTTTTGGGACGTAATTGATGCAATTGTTTGAGTTGCTTTGTGTATCACCAAATTAGCTTGAGATGATTTTACTGCAAACTGCTCACTAGATCCTTGTTTCTTGACATAGGCATTTCAAAGAGCTGTCAGTCAAGGCAACCTCATTAATATAAGCTTCCCGCCCACTCAGTCTTTTCAAACTTCCTGGTAGTTAGCCATGAGGAAACAGTACTTTCCCACATTTTTTGGGTAATTTCTATCCCCCAAAATATTATCCCCACAGGTGCACCCCACAGTTTCTGAACCACTAATCTAGAAGGGTAGTCCTTAGATGAGCACAGGTTGTTAATTTATTCGCTTATATGCCTTCAAAATGAGATTCTTATTCTCAAACACCCCCTTTAACCCACTTGGACTTCTCATTACCAGCACGGCTAAAAAGCTCAAATTGTGAAAAAATCGGAACCATTACCTTACCAACACGGAGGCGTGAATGGGCTTTAGTGATGTGGGCAATTGTTTTCTGACTCATAATGTCTGTCTCCTATTATTTACATATTGAGTTAAGGTACTCATTACCGAAACACACATTTCTCATTACAACATTATTTTTTAGGTCAGTTTAGGTAATAAGAACCTTAATTTCAGTAATGATAATAATTTAAGTCTCATTTATAGTAAATGGGTGAGCTGTACTGGAAACTTTATCTATTTACTAGGTCCATTCCTTAAAACCTTGATTTTTTGTAAAAACAACATTTATTTGATTACGTAAAAGAAATATGGGGTCTTATAAACCCCATTTTACTTACTTTAAGCCACAATCGGCAGTTCGTGTTTCTGCAAAGAGCAACCCAAACACTTAGAGTAGGATATTCACCATTTTTACATCTGTACTCGTTTTCACACTTACCTACAGTGGCAAGAAAAAGTATGTGAACCCTTTGGAATTATCTGGATTTCTGCATAAATTGGTCATAAAATTTGATCTGATCTTCATCCAAGTCACAACAACAGACAAACACAGCCTGCTTAAACTAATAACACACAAATTATTGTACTTTTCTTGTCTATATTGAATACATAATTTAAACATTCACAGTGTAGGTTGGAAAAAGTATGTGAACACCTAGGCTAATGACTTCTCCAAAAGCAAATTGGAGTCAGGAGGCAGCTAACCTGGAGTACAATCATTGAGACGAGATTGGAGATGTTGGTTAGAACTGCCCTGCCCTATAAAAAAAAACTCACAAAATGTGAGTTTACTATTCACAAGAAGCATTGCCTGATGTGAACCATACCTCAAACAAAAGAGATCTCAGAAGACCCAAGATTAAGAATTGTTGACTTGCATAAGGCTGGAAAGGGTTACAAAAGTATCTCTAAAAGCCTTGATGTTTATCAGTCCATGGTAGGACAAATTGTCTATAAATGGAGAAAGTTCAGCACTGCTGCTACTCTCTCTAGGAGTGGCCGTCCGGCAAAGATGACTGCAAGAGCACAGCGCAGAATGCTTAATGGGGTTAAACTACAGTTGAGTTGTTTGGAAGGGACACACAACACTATGGGTGGAGAAAAAAAACACACAGCACACCAACATCAAAACCTCATCCCAACTGTAAAGTATGGTGAAGGGAGCATCATGGTTTGGAGCTGCTTTGCTGCCTCAGGGTCTGAACAGCATGCTATCATCAACAAAAAAATGAATTCCCAAGTTTATCAAGACAATTTGCAGGAGAATGTAACTGTAACCGCCAACTGAAGCTCAGAAGAAGTTGGGTGATGCAACAGGACAATGACCCAAAACACAGAAGTAAATCAACAACAAAATGGCTTCAACAGAAGAAAATACACCTTCTGGAGTGGCCCAATCAAAGTCCTGACAGAGATGCTGTGGCATGACCTCAAGAGAGCGGTTCACACCAGACATCCCAAGAACATTACTGAATTGAAACAGTTTTTTAAAGAGGAATGGTCCAAAATTCCTCCTGACCATTGTGCAGGTCTGATCCGCAACTACAGAAAATGTTTGGTTGAAGTTATTGCTGCCAAAGAAGGGTCAACCAGTTATTAAAACCAAGGGTTCACATACTTTTCCCACCCTGCACTGTGAATGTTAAAATGGTGTGTTCAATAAAGACATGACAACATATAATTGTTGGTGTGTTATTAGTTTAAGCAGACTGTGTTTGTCTATTGTCGTGACTTAGACGAAGACCAGATCAAGTTTTGTGACCAATTTATGCAGAAGTCCAGGTAATTCTAAAGGGTTCACATACTTTGTTCTTGCCACTGTATACTGTTGTTTAAAGGTAGACTCAGCAAAATTACATTGCCACGAGCCGCACCGCAGATATTGAGATGAGCGAGACGCAAGACTTAGCTCTAAAACAGTCAAACACAGTCTCTGTGCATGGGTTCACTTCACGCTATTCACAGCATGGTAATCAGGGCACCAAAACAGAGGGGTTTGCGCATCAACGCTCTTAGTTGTGGCGGAAATTGACCCCCTATGCAGCTACGTCATATCGCTGAGTCTACCTTTAATATCCCAAGACAGTTTTTGGTCCATATCTCATGGATTTAGATACTTTATAGGCATATTGTGTTATGCCGTTTGCCCCTAACATTCCATTCAACCCAGAAATACATCTAAAATGCCTTACAACCACAAATGTCCAAATACAGCAATACTACCTGTAAAGACCGTAGATAATTTTTTTAACTTTTGAAAACACATGCATGTAATTACAGTACTTATACTGTAATTTTAAGGGGTATTTTAGTAAATTGCATTAATAGTGATTTTAGTATTATGTAAATCATTTGGGATTAACAAATTACTGAATCTCAGAGAGATCAGAACAGTTTTTCAATGGCAAACTATGCAACACTCATTACCGAAACATGCAGTCTCCGAAACCTGCTCATCATTACCATAATGCACTTTTTTTGTTGTTGAAATATTAGGAAAAATAAAACTTTGGCTAAATCTAGTTTTACTTTTGTTCTTTATCTAAATATGTGTACATAAAAATAAACCTGTATACACAAGTGATGACAAAACGTTAAAAACGCTATGTTATGGTAATGAGGTATTACAAAATACATAAAAATAATTTTATTTTCAGTGCTATGTTTAACTCGGGCATTTTCATTGCGGGATCAATGTAAAAAAAAAAAAAAATAGAAATGGATTTGTTTTACTTTTTTGGACTTTAAACTGTTAGTGTAACGTTACAGTAATGAGCATTTTTGGCATTGGTAACGTTAGTTGTGGAAATTGAGGTAAAATGCATAACTGTAAAAAAAACAAAAAACAAAAATCAAAAGAATAATTATGAAATAGATAAGTACAGATCCTAATCTCAGTGATCCAATATAACATTTCGTGAAAATTTTAAATTGTTTGGTCAAATGTCAAGTTTTGTGAGAATTACCCAGCTAACGTGTTAGCTTGCTAAACACTGGCTAGCTTGCTACGTTAACTTCTTACTGATGCAATAGGTATTGTTAGCTAGATAGCTAGCGAGCAAAATAGGTAGAATATAAAGTCACATGTTATGGCACTAGGGTTTGAATGGTTTATGGTATCGTTTATCTGTGGTTTATCTATAGAAAACACGTAAACATGTCAGCAAACACGTTCGACCACTCGGTGCTAGCTAAGTCGAGATTGCAGGCTAGCTCTATATAGTTAGCCAGCTAGCTAGCCTAGTAGTTTTAATGCTTAAGGAAACAGATACAACGACCACAACGTCGACTTGCCAAATTCACTGAGCCGGTTAAACGTACTACAAATAAATTGCATGACTGTGTAATCTTCTAAAATGTCTTACACGTGTTCGTTCCCATTATTATTCATTCTTGTAGACTCGATTTCCATCTCTACGTCGGCCATTTTCCTCAGCCGGGGAAGGCGGGGGTCCTTCCTTCAAAGTATTGTACACTGTACACACAACTGCAATAAAATGTATATCTGCCCTCTACAGCACCGGCGACGCACTGTGTTGACTGAAAATGCAAATGTTCTACTTTTGTTCACCAGGGGACCGTGATGTATCATAGTAGGCTGACAGTGACAAGGAGAAGGAGGTACATTCTCTACTAGTCTTAGCCTTTGATTTTACCCAAGTGTTGGTCTATTCCCAGCTATAGTTTTTCATAGTTTAAAAGCAGAAACCTAAGACCAGGGTATTCTCTCAGGTGTTCCCACCACTGGGATTTGTCACTCACAATCCATCTCTGATCTAATAATATCAGCCCAACACAATTGACACAATGTTACTACATCCGACTGCTATCTGAGAGGTCAAAGAGCAGAGCAAGGTGATCATAATCAAGCATTTATGTACCACTTCACAGTTAGTGCTTGACTTGGACTAAAATAGGTGGCGGTACTCAGAGTTATAACCCTGTAGGATGTTATTTTTAGCTAATAGGTTTATATTTAGTTCATAGTATGTAAGAGGTACAGGAACTAAAGTAGTAAGGTGTCCTTACTCAGTTCCGGTGAGCTCCTGCCCAAGTTAAGCGCGGTTCACAGGACAGTTACAGTCTAAGTTTGAGGTTACATATATATGATCTTAATTTGAGCCAGTTTGTTACAACAGGTAAATAATCCTGCAGCAACAGTGAATGTGAATTATTATGTGAATTATAGTTAATGGCCATTTTTGTAGGGGTAGATACATTTTTATAAGGAAAAATCAAGTCTCAAATAAAGTGGAAATTACAAATGTCAGAAGCCTTTAACCTCAAATACACTACCAGTTTTAAAGAAGTCCTCCAGCTATTTTTTAACTTTTACTGTTGAAAAGCAATATCCCAAGTATAAATACTGTAAAGTACACACACTAAAGGGTAGAAAATGTATATGTTTTGAGCAAAATATAGTTTTTTAGACAACTGCAAACTTCAAGGAGTAGGGCATTCAACGGGTTGGTCTGATAGGAAAGCGTAAATGTTTTTTTTTTTAAAGGTGATGTCATCAGCCTCCCCTTTGCTTGAGGAACAATAGAGGAGCAATAGAGAACAAAAGAGGAAAGACTGGAGTGCCACCTTAAATTTCCTGCATTGCAAGAAAGTTCCCCTGCAACAGGGTGCAACAGGGTGATCAAATTAAAATCATACATCTGTAGGTTACATTTTTCTTTTTGCTTCTACATCTGCATAGTTTAGAGTAATTATCCAGACAGTTATCAAGGTTACCTAGCCAGCTCCACTTTCAAACAAAGTCAGCTAGCCAGCTATTTTCGCCGTCCTAACGTTGTCAACACTGCTAGCTAGCCAGCTAGCCAACTTCTACCGAAACATTACAACGGAACGATTTGATTAGTGTAGTGTTAGCTAGCTACATAGTTGTCTTTGCTGTCCTTGTATCTAAGATAATTGTGTAGTTTAGAGTAATTATCTAGCCAGTTATCGAGGTTACCTAGCCAGTTATCGAGGCTACCTAGCCAGCAACACTTTCAAACAAAGTCAACAACGCAGCCACTGCTAGCTAGCCTACTTCACCAGCCAGCAGTACTGTATCATTTTAATCATTTTAGTCAATAAGATTTTTGCAACGTAAGCTTAACTTTCTGAACATTCGAGACGTGTAGTCCACTTGTCATTCCAATCTCCTTTGCATTAGCGTAGCCTCCTCTGTAGCCTGTCAACTATGTGTCTGTCTATCCCTGTTCTCTCCTCTCTGCACAGACCATACAAACGCTTCACACCGCGTGGCCGCTGCCACCCTAACCTGGTGGTCCCAGCGCGCACGACCCACGTGGAGTTCCAGGTCTCCGGCAGCCTCTGGAACTGCCGATCTGCGGCCAACAAGGCAGAGTTCATCCCAGCCTATGCTTCCCTCCAGTCCCTCGACTTCTTGGCACTGACGGAAACATGGATTACCACAGATAACACTGCTACTCCTACTGCTCTCTCCTCGTCTGCCCACGTGTTCTCGCACACCCCGAGAGCTTCTGGTCAGCGGGGTGGTGGCACTGGGATCCTCATCTCTCCCAAGTGGACATTCTCTCTTTCTCCCCTGACCCATCTGTCTATCGCCTCCTTTGAATTCCATGCTGTCACAGTTACCAGCCCTTTCAAGCTAAACATCCTTATCATTTATCGCCCTCCAGGTTCCCTTGGAGAGTTCATCAATGAGCTTGACACCTTGATAAGTTCCTTTCCTGAGGATGGCTCACCTCTCACAGTTCTGGGTGACTTTAACCTCCCCACGTCTACCTTTGACTCATTCCTCTCTGCCTCCTTCTTTCCACTCCTCTCCTCTTTTGACCTCACCCTCTCACCTTCCCCCCCTACTCACAAGGCAGGCAATACGCTTGACATCATCTTTACTAGATGCTGTTCTTCCACTAATCTCATTGCAACTCCCCTCCAAGTCTCCGACCACTACCTTGTATCCTTTTCCCTCTCGCTCTCATCCAACACTTCCTACTCTGCCCCTACTCGGATGGTACCGCGCCGTCCCAACCTTCGCTCTCTCTCCCCCGCTACTCTCTCCTCTTCCATCCTATCATCTCTTCCCTCTGCTCAAATCTTCTCCAACCTATCTCCTGATTCTGCCTCCTCAACCCTCCTCTCCTCCCTTTCTGCATCCTTTGACTCTCTATGTCCCCTATCCTCCAGGCCGGCTCGGTCCTCCCCTCCTGCTCCGTGGCTCGACGACTCATTGCGAGCTCACAGAACAGGGCTCCGGGCAGCCGAGCGGAAATGGAGGAGAACTCGCCTCCCTGCGGACCTGGCATCCTTTCACTCCCTCCTCTCTACATTTTCCTCTTCTGTCTCTGCTGCTAAAGCCCCTTTCTACCACTCTAAATTCCAAGCATCTGCCTATAACCCTAGGAAGCTCTTTTCCCACCTTCTCCTCCCTCCTGAATCCCCCCCCTCCTCCCTCTCTGCGGATGACTTTGTCAACCATTTTGAAAAGAAGGTCGACGACATCCGATCCTCGTTTGCTAAGTCAAACGACACCGCTGGTTCTGCTCACACTGCCCTACCCTGTGCTTTGACCTCTTTCTCCCCTCTCTCCCCAGATGAAATCTCGCGTCTTGTGACGGCCGGCCGCCCAACAACCTGCCCGCTTGACCCTATCCCCTCCTCTCTTCTCCAGACCATTTACGGAGACCTTCTCCCTTACCTCACCTCGCTCATCAACTCATCCTTGACCGCTGGCTACGTCCCTTCCGTCTTCAAGAGAGCGAGAGTTGCACCCCTTCTGAAAAAACCAACACTCGATCCCTCCGATGTCAACAACTACAGACCAGTATCCCATCTTTCTTTTCTCTCCAAAACTCTTGAACGTGCCGTCCTTGGCCAGCTCTCCTGCTATCTCTCTCAGAATGACCTTCTTGATCCAAATCAGTCAGGTTTCAAGACTAGTCATTCAACTGAGACTGCTCTTCTCTGTGTCACGGAGGCGCTCCGCACTGCTAAAGCTAACTCTCTCTCCTCTGCTCTCATCCTTCTAGACCTATCGGCTGCCTTTGATACTGTGAACCATCAGATCCTCCTCTCCACCCTCTCCGAGTTGGGCATCTCCGGCGCGGCCCACGCTTGGATTGCATCCTACCTGACAGGTCGCTCCTACCAGGTGGCGTGGCGAGAATCTGTCTCCGCACCACGTGCTCTCACCACTGGTGTCCCCCAGGGCTCTGTTCTAGGCCCTCTCCTATTCTCGCTATACACCAAGTCACTTGGCTCTGTCATATCCTCACATGGTCTCTCCTATCATTGCTATGCAGACGACACACAATTAATCTTCTCCTTTCCCCCTTCTGATAACCAGGTGGCGAATCGCATCTCTGCATGTCTGGCAGACATATCAGTGTGGATGACGGATCACCACCTCAAGCTGAACCTCGGCAAGACGGAGCTGCTCTTCCTCCCGGGGAAGGACTGCCCGTTCCATGATCTCGCCATCACGGTTGACAACTCCATTGTGTCCTCCTCCCAGAGCGCTAAGAACCTTGGCGTGATCCTGGACAACACCCTGTCGTTCTCAACTAACATCAAGGCGGTGGCCCGTTCCTGTAGGTTCATGCTCTACAACATTCGCAGAGTACGACCCTGTCTCACACAGGAAGCGGCGCAGGTCCTAATCCAGGCACTTGTCATCTCCCGTCTCTTACTGCAACTCGCTGTTGGCTGGGCTCCCTGCCTGTGCCATTAAACCCCTACAACTCATCCAGAACGCCGCAGCCCGTCTGGTGTTCAACCTTCCCAAGTTCTCTCACGTCATCCCGCTCCTCCGCTCTCTCCACTGGCTTCCAGTTGAAGCTCGCATCCGCTACAAGACCATGGTGCTTGCCTACGGAGCTGTGAGGGGAACGGCACCTCCGTACCTTCAGGCTCTGATCAGGCCCTACACCCAAACAAGGGCACTGCGTTCATCCACCTCTGGCCTGCTCGCCTCCCTACCTCTGAGGAAGTACAGTTCCCGCTCAGCCCAGTCAAAACTGTTCGCTGCTCTGGCACCCCAATGGTGGAACAAACTCCTTCACGACGCCAGGTCAGCGGAGTCAATCACCACCTTCCAGAGACACCTGAAACCCCACCTCTTTAAGGAATACCTAGGATAGGATAAAGTAATCCTTCTAACCCCCCCCCCCCCTTAAAAGATTTAGATGCACTATTGTAAAGTGGCTGTTCCACTGGATATAAGGTGAATGCACCAATTTGTAAGTCGCTCTGGATAAGAGCGTCTGCTAAATGACTTAAATGTAAATGTAAATGCATTGGTTGCGCTTCTGGATTTTAGGCTGGGTATTTCAAATCAAATCAAATTTTATTTGTCACATGCGCCGAAAACAACAGGTGTAGACCTTACAGTGAAATGCTTACTTACAAGTCCAACAATGCTGTGTTAAGAAAAAAAAAAGTAACAAATAATTGAAGAGCAGCAGTAAAATAACAATAGCGAGGCTATATACAGGGGTACCGGTACAGAGTCAATGTGGGGGGGCACTGGTTAGTTGAGGTAATAATTTGTAAGTCGCTCTGGAGAAGAGCGTCTGCTAAATGGCTTAAATGTAATGTAATGTAATGTAATTGAGGTAATATGTACATGTAGGCAGAGTTATTAAAGTGACTATGCATAGATAATAAACAGAGAGTAGCAGCAGCGTAAAAGGGGGGGGGGGGGCAATGCAAATAGTCTGGGTAGCCATTTGATGAGCTGTTCAGGAGTCTTATGGCTTGGGGGTAGAAGCTGTTAAGAAGTCTTTTGGACCTAGACATGGCGCTCCGGTACGCTTGCTGTTTGGTAGCAGAGAGAACAGTATATGACTAGGGTGGCTGGAGTCTTTGAACATTTTTAGGGCCGTCCTCTAACACCGCCTGGTATAGAGGTCCTGGATGGCAGGAAGCTTGGCCTCGGTGATGTACTGGGTCATGCGCACTACCCTCTGTGGTGCCTTGCGGTCGGAGGCTGAGCAGTTGCCATACCAGGCAGTGATGCAACCAGTCAGGATGCTCTTGATGGTACAGCTGGATAACTTTCTGAGGATCTGAGGACCCATGCAAATATTTGGGGGGAATAGACTTTGTCATGCCCTCTTCACGACTGTCTTGGTGTGTTTGGACCATGATAGTTTGTTGTTAATGTGGACACCAAGGAACTTGAAGCTCTCAACCTGCTCCACTACAGCCCCGTCAATGAGAATGGGTGCGTGCTCGGCCATCCTTTTACTGTAGTCCACAATCATCTCCTTTGTATTGATCACGTTGAGGGTGAGGTTGTTGTCCTGGCACCACAAGTCTCATCATTGTTGGCGATCAGGCCTACCACTGTTGTGTCATCGGCAAACTTAATGAGGGTGTTGGAGTTGTGTCTGGCCGTGCAGTCATGGGTGAACAGGGAGTACAGGAGGGGACTGAGCATGCACCCCAGATGGACCTCCGTGTTGACGATCAGCGTGGCGGATGTGTTGTTACCTACCCTCACCACCTGGGGGCGGCCCGTCAGAAGGTCCAGGATCCAGTTGCAGAGGGAGGTGTTTAGTCCCAGGGTCCTTAGCTTAGTGATGAGCTTTGACGGCCCTATGGTGTTGAACGCTGAGCTGTAATCAGTGAATAGCATTCTCACATAGGTGTTCCTTTTCTCCAGGTGTGAAAGGGCAGAGTGGAGTGCAATAGAGATGTTGGTCTTCTTAAAACATGTGTATTACAGAGTCAGACAGGGAGAGGTTGAAAATGTCAGTGAAAACACTTGCCAGTTCGTCAGCGCATGCTTGGAGTACACGTCCTGGTAATCCATCTGCCCCTGCGGCCTTGTGAATGTTGACATATTTAACTTCTCTGCGATACGGATCCATTTTACGGGATCCCTTTTCTAAACAACCGCTAGAATTGCAGGGCGCCAAATGCAAAAACGTATCATTAAAAAATATTACAAAAAATATTTATAATCATGCAATCACAAGTGAAATATACCAAAACACAGCTTCGCTTGTTGTTAATCCACCTATCGTGTCAGATTTTGAAAATATATTTTACAGCGAAAGAAATCCAAGCTTTTGTGAGTGTGGCTTTCAATGCTACAACAGCTAGCCCCAAATTAGCATGGTCACGAAAGTCAGAAAAGCAATCAAATTAATCGCTTACCTAAGATAATCTTCGGATGTTTGCACTCACGAGACTCCCAGTTACACAATAAATGTTCTTTTTGTTTGATAAATATTACTTTTCTAACAAAAAAACGCCATTTGGGTTGCACGTTATGCTGAGAAAACTACAGCCTCGTTCCGGTCCTGAAAGGAAGATGAAAATGTCCAAACGTATCAGATTAAAAAATATTACAAAAAATATTTATAATCATGCAATCACAAGTGAAATATACCAAAACACAGCTTCGCTTGTTGTTAATCCACCTATCGTGTCAGATTTTGAAAATATACTTTACAGCAAAAGAAATCCAAGCTTTTGTGAGTGTAGCTTTCAATGCTACAACAGCTAGCCTTATATTAGCTTGGTTAGCTTGGTCACGAAAGTCAGAAAAGCAATGAAATGAATCGCTTACCTTTGATAATCTTCGGATGTTTCCACTCACGAGACTCCAAGTTACACAACAAATGTTATTTTTGTTCGATAAATATTATCACACAAAAAACGCCATTTGGGTTGCGCATTATGTTCAGAAAATCAAAGCCGTGTTCCGTTCGACAAATTCCAAAAAGTATCCGTAATGGTCGTAGAAACATGTCAAATGTTTTTTATAATCCTCAGGTTGTTTTTAACAAACACAATTGATAATATTTCACCCGGACCATAACCTATTCATTAAGAGACAAAAGGAAAATGGGGTGCCTCTCTCTCGCACGCATGAAATATTCAGAGTACACCTGACTACTTTTGAAAAAACTCGCTAATTTAAAGAAATAAAAGCCTGAAACTATGTCTAAAGCCTGGTCACAGCCCGAGGAAGCCATTGGAAAAGGATTCTGGTTGATACCCCTTTAAATGGAGGTTAGACGGGCCAAGGAACACAGATTTTTTAATTTTTTATATCACCTCCAGGTTACATTTTCTCAGGTTTTCGTTTGCAGAATAAGTATTATATTGTTATACTCACAATATTTTGACAGTTTTGGAAACTTTGGAGTGTTTTCTATCCTAATCTGTAAATTATATGCATATTCTACGATCTGGGCCAGAGAAAATGTCCATTTACGTTGGGCACGTTATTTAAAAAAAAAAACCTAGCGCTAAGAAGTTAAAAGTCTTATTCACATCGGCTGTGGAGAGCTTGATCACACAGTCGTCCGGAACAGCTGATGCTCTCATGCATATTTCAGTATTACTTGCCTCGAAGCGAGCATAGATGTTATTTAGGTTGTCTGGTAGGCTTGTGTCATTGGGCAGCTCGCGGCTGTGCTTCCCTTTGTCGTCTATAATAGTTTGCAAGCCCTGCCACATCCGACGAGCGTCGGAGCCGGTGTAGTACGGTTCGATCTTAGTCCTGTATCGATGCTTTGCCTGTTTGATGGTTCGTCAGAGGGCATAGCGGGATTTCTTATAAGCTTCCGGGTTAGAGTCCCGAACCTTGAACGAGGCAGCTCTACCCTTTAGCTCAGTGCGAATGTTGCCTGTAATCCATGGCTTCTGGTTGGGGTACGTAGGTGCAGTCACTGTTGGGATGATGTCTTTGAGCCACTTATTGATGAAGCCAATGTGTCACGTTCTGACCTTAGTTCTTTTGTATTTTCTTTGTTTTAATATGGTCAGGGCGTGAGTTGGGTGGGTTATCTATGTTTTGTGTTTCTATGTTGGGTTTTTCGTTTGGCCTGATATGGTTCTCAATCAGAGGCAGGTGTTAGTCATTGTCTCTGATTGGGAACCATATTTAGGTAGCCTGTTTTCTGTTGTGTTTTGTGGGTGGTTGTCTTCTGTGTCTGTTTGTTCACGTTACGGGACTGTTTTGGTTTTCTATTCTATTCACTTTGTTATTTTTGTATTGTTGTCGTGTTCAGGATTATTAAATATAATGGACACTTACCACGCTGCGCATTGGTCCGACCTTTCTTACCCCTTGTCAGACGAAGAGGACGAATTCCGTTACACAATGATTGATGTGGTGTACTCCTCAATGCCATCGGAATAATCCCGGAACATATTCCAGTCTGTGCTCAGCAAAACAGTCCTGTAGTTTAGTATCTTCTTCATCTGACCACTTTTTTTATAGCCCGAGTCACTGGTGCTTCCTGCTTTAATGTTTGCTTGTAAGCAAAAATCAGGAAGACAGAACTATGGTCAGATTTGCAAAATGGAGGGTGAGGGAGAGCTTTGTACGCATCTCTGTGTGTGGAGTTAAGGTGGTCTAGATTTTTTTCCCTTCTGGTTGCACATTTAACATGCTGATAAATATTTGGTAAAACAAATTCAAGTTTCCCTGCATTAATGTCCCCGGCCACTAGGAGCGCCACCTCTAGATGAGCGTTTTCCTGTTTGCTTATGGCGGTATACAGCTCATTGAGTGCGGTTTTAGTGCCGGCATCGGTCTGTGGTGGCATGTAGACAGCTACGAAAAATACAGATGAAAACTCTCTCGGGAGGTAGTGTGGTCTACAGCTTATCATGAGAAACCTCAAGACTTCCTTAGATATCATGCACCAGCTGTTGTTTACAAATATTCACTACCGTTCAAAAGTTTGGGTTCACTTAGAAATGTCCTTGTTTTTGAAAGAAAAGTAATTTTTTTTGTCCATGAAAAAAACATCAAATTGATCAGAAATACAGTGTAGATGTTGTTAATGTTGTAAATGACTATTGTAGCTGGAATGGCTGCTTTTTAATGGAATATCTACATAGGCGTACAAAGGCCCATTATCAGCAATCATCACTCCTGTGTTCCAATGGCACGTTGTGTTAGCTAATCCAAGTTTATCATTTTAAAAGGCAAATTGATCATTAGAAAACCCTTTTACAATTATGGTAGCACAGCTGAAAACTGTTGTCCTGATTAAAGAAGCAATAAAACTGGCCTTCTTTAGACTAGTTGAATATCTGGCGCATCAGCATTTGTGGGTTCGATTACAAGCTCAAAATGGCCAGAAACAAAGCACTTTCTTCTGAAACTTGCTTGCTAGCTTGCTGGCTCGCTAGCTAACGTTACGTGTATGATCTGTGTAGTAATATTATTCGAATCAGAAATCCATTTGCATTGCTAGTTATAGCCTAATGTTTGCAGGTTAACTTTGAACCTAGTTTGTTAGCTTTAGCTACCTGCAGATTCATCGTACAGCTATGACAATGTTTGCATTGGTAGTAGTATGAGTTGGGGTTATGCAGGTTCATTGTTTAGCTAGATAACTACCTAACTAGCTACATGTCTAAACAAAAGACTCCACTTCAACCAGATTATTACACAATTTCTAATGTTATGAAGAAGGTGAGGGCAGTGTGAGGTGCAAAGCCGATGTCCCATTACGAAGTTACCATTTTGGCAAAGAACAATTTCAGGGTGGTGACTGTAAACATGTACAATCCACATGTCACGGACAAGGAGGTGAGGGCCTTTCTGGGGAGATATATGGATAATGTCTCCTCAGCAAGGCACCTCAGGGACTCCCTGGGGTTTTGGAACGGGAGGAGAGGCTTCCAGGCCCTCCTCAGGGAGGACCCAAAGGGACTGGGAGACTACCTTCATCCTCCTGCTATGTTCTCCCTGGGGGCTGACGGGGACGTTGTTTTATGCCCATCAGCCTCCGTTCTGTATGCGTTGTATGTCCTACGGCCACATCTTAGCCTTGTGCAGCACAAGAAAGTGCAGAATCTGTGGATCGGGTGAGCACGAGGCGAAAGACTGTGACGAGCCCAAGGCATGCCACGGGTGTGGCTCGTCAGCACACCTGTGGCGGGATTGCCCGGCTCGTCACAGGTCATATGCGTATGCAGCTGGGGGGGAGCGGGGGATGGGGGAAGAAGAGGAAGAGGAGGAGGCCCAGAAACATGCGCAGGCCCAGAGGGAACGGCTGCTCGGAAGGAGGAGGTGCCAAAAGCAGCAGTAATGGGGGACAAGCGAGGTGAGGGGGGAGAAACCTCTGTGTCCTCGCTGGCTTCCCCGGCCTCTCAACTCCTGGTGGAACTGGATTCCCCAAGCATGACACAGGGCTGGTCATCTGGGGGGGAATCACAGTTCCTGTTTGGGGACATAGGGTCCCCTATTCTCTGCCCAACCAGCTATAGGGCGGGGAAATGGAGGAGTCGGGTGGTCAACCCAGGATGCAGGGCACTCAGGAGCCAAACACCATTCCTGCATCCTGGGTTGAAGAGATGGAGGAAGACGGGCGGACGTCGGGAGTAGAGATGACGTCCCTGCCGGTGAAGATGGAGCAGGGGAGCATCGGGTGAGCCTCCTGTTTTGTTTTTTGGGGGTTAATTGTTGGGTGATGTTATTTTGATTTAACTTTAATATTTTCATGGTGCCAACTATTACTTTTGTTAGTTTAAATGTGAGGGGTTTAAGGGATTGTGTTAAGAGAAGGGCAGTTTTTAGATATTTATAGAGTGTGGGTTTTGATTGTAGTTTTTTACAGGGGGTTCACCTAAAGGGATGGTGGGGATGTTGATAGGTTTAAAAGTGAGTGAGATAAGGGGGAGTCAGTTTGGGGTATAGGCGGGGTTCATTCGACAGGGGTAGGGATTTTGTTTGTTTGGGAATAGGGAGGTGAAGGTAGAGGGAAAGGGATACAGGAAAGGGTTTTGGGGGTGGATGTCACTTTTAGGGATGGTAGGTATAAATAGGTTAGTTGGGGTGTACGGGCCACAGGTGGCGGCAGACAGAAAAGAGATGGTGAACTGTCTGGCGCCCCTGTGCATCACAAATAGGCAATTGGTGATAGAGGGGATTTTAATAGATTTAGGGGTAGCAGCACAGCAGTGCAGGCGCAATCTCCAGGCTAATGGCTTGCAATGGTCTGGTTGATGGAGGCCTGCACACTACTCCGACAATGGCTGGCCCCACTTGACGCAACTCCCGGGGGGTTGCGCGGAGGCTTGATTATATTTTTCTATGCATGTCCTTGGGTCAGTTGTCTGGGCGGCTGTTGCCTGTATTCTTTACGGATCACGACGGGGTGCTCCTGCAGGTGAGGTCACCAGTCTACCTCTTCAGTAGGGGGTACTGGAAATTAGATTGGGATGTGCGGGATGAGCACGTTAACGCCTTTATTGGTTTGTTTTGGAGGCTCGAAGGCTTCCGGTCCATGTGCGAGGGGGTGTTAGAGTGGTGGGCTTTAGTCAAGGTAAGGATTAGGGATTTTATAGGATATTGTAAGAGGAGAAAAAGGGAGGAAAGGAGGGAGGTGGATCATATTCAAAGGATGCTCGAACTCGAGTACGAGGCAGACAACCTCGGCATTTCGGTCGACTGGGAGAGATCCACTGCCCTGAAGGTGCAACTCAGGGAGCTGCAGGAGCGGAAGGCTCAAGCTTTCCTGGAGCGATCGCATAGCGGCTTTTTAGAACACGATGAGACTTGTTACGCAATGTTCTTTAAGTCGGTTAGGGGTAGACAGAGTAGGAAGGTAATGTACGGAGTTAGGGAATGAAATGGGAGTGTAGTCAGAGAGCCGGAGGAAATGGTCAGAGTGACCACAGACCATTTCCGAGGTTCCTTTCAGGAGAGGGAAGTAGATGTAGAGCAGGGAAATGTGTTTCCAGAACACCTGTCCCGGCAATTGCCGGAGAACATTAGAGAAGTGATGGAGTCCAGATCTCCCTCGAAGAGGTTGAGAGAGCTCTCAGGAGGATGGGAAAAGGGAATGAGCCTGGGATGGATGGGCTGCCGGCTGAGTTTTACCTCAAGTTTTGGGGATACTCGGACCGGTGGTCCTCAAAGTCTTGAAGGCCATCCTCAAGACGGGGGTCCCGGGGGATCAAATCGCCGACGGTGAGCTGTCGCTTCTTTACAAGAAGGGGGACGCCACAGACCTTGGCAACTGGCGGCCGTTGACCATGCTGTGTGTAGACTACAAGCTGCTTGCAAAGGTCCTAGCGGACTGGTTGCGCACAGCCCTTCCCTACGTTGTTCCTGAGGATCAGATGTGCGGGATAGAGGGTCGATCTATTAGGTGGAACCTGCAGTTGATTAGGGACTCCATCGCTTGGGTAGAAGAGGTCTGCCTTTAAAGGTAGCAGCGCTGGATCAGGCGAAAGCCTTTGATCGTGTGAATAGATCTTTTCTTTTTAGGTTGATTAGGATTTGGGGAGAAGTTTACACCGTGATCGCGCGTTGAACACATTGCTGGAGCAATTCTGCGGGTTGTCTGTCAGGCAGCCTACCATGACGATAACCTTCCAGCCCCTCAGTAAGCCGGCTGTTAGCAGCACGGCTCCCCCGGCTACCCCGGTTTCCCCAGAACGTTGGGCGTCGGGCGTTTCTCGCTCAGTGTTCTCTCATCTTCGAGCTGCAGCCCTCCTCCTTCCACTTGGACAGCTCGAAGATAGCGTACCTCATCACGCTGATGTCTGGGAGTGCTCTCGCCTAGGCTACGGCAGTGTGGGAACAACAGTATGCTCAGTCTGGAGGAGTTCGTGGTGGAGGTTTTTGATTCTCCATTATCTGGGGGAGAGGCTGCCCGGAAGTTACTCCAGTGTGTGGCAGACTATGCAGTGGATTTCCGCACGTTGGCAGCTCTGCCTGGAACCCGGAATCTATGTTCTATACATTCCGGCATGGATTATCGGAGGAAGTTAAGGACGGGCTAGCAGCCCGGGAACTACCAACGGATCTCGACTCGCTCATCGCCTTGACCATCCGGATGAATGGGCGGCTACGGGAACGTGGGAAGGAGAGGAGGTCTGATTCCACTCGCCCGCCCAATAATTCCACCTAGCCTCCGAGGCATCCCGAATGTTCCCGCCGAGAGAACACGAGACTACCCGGGTTCCCCCGAGAGACTCCAAAGTCTACCGATTCACCTCTACCCGGGCCGATGCAACTAGACAGAGCTAGGCTGTCTCCAACCTAACGTTTACACAGGCTTCATACAAAGAGTTGCCTATATTGCGGGACTACTGGTCATTTCGTGTTCTCCTGCCCACTAAAATCCAGGCTCACTGGTAGGGGCGAGTACTCTGGTGGGCCATATGGATAACTTTCCCTCTCCCCTTACC
Organism: Salvelinus fontinalis; assembly: GCF_029448725.1. Taxonomy (NCBI): domain Eukaryota; kingdom Metazoa; phylum Chordata; class Actinopteri; order Salmoniformes; family Salmonidae; genus Salvelinus; species Salvelinus fontinalis. The sequence goes on along the minus strand of NC_074689.1, from coordinate 768,132 downwards.
TACATACAGTGTCCCTAAAATATTTGCCTCCTCCTGCTCTTCCGAATCAATTACCGTCCTGTCCTTCTTAGTAAAAAGTTTACAGTCAAAATTTAAAATGGTAATCGGTCTCCAGTTTTTCAGGTCAGTCCTGTCTTTTTGTTGTGTAAAAGGGTCAAGATACCTACTCTAAAACTGTCACGTAGTTTGTCAAGTTGTTCAAAGTCAGAAAAAACAGTCAGAAGTTTGTTGGCTAAAACATCCCAAAAGGTCAGATAAAACTCCAAGGGGAGACCGTCCTCCCCCGGGGACTTACCCCTCTCAAAATGTTTCAGTACTTTATCGATTTCTGTCATCGTCAGGTCTTTTGTTGGGTCGTCTGTGTTGGGTAAGGTCCTGTCAATGTATGTTAAAACGTCCCCCATGGTTTCCTCACACACACATCTTTTACTCCAAACAGTTCCCCATAAAAATCCTTGACTACTTATTTTATTCCCTCTGGATCTGCATCTTTGTTTTTTAATCCTGTCATTGTCCTACCCTTACTATCTATTTTCTTGAAGTGCCTTGTACACTTCTCCCCTTTTTCTAATTCCCTTTCCTTACTTCTTAAAATAACGCACTTCCTTTTCTGTTCTGCTAAAAATGACATTTCCTTCTTTACTACTTTCATTACATGGTTAAAATCAAAGTCAACAGATGATTCAAAGGTTTTATTAAACGCTCAGGAAAAAACATAAGCATAATAATGCAGACCATCACCATAATCATAAATACCACCACAAATACTCAAAACAAGGCATTTAAATCACAAAACAAAAGAAAACACTAAATTAAAACCCAGGAGAGCACCGCCCCTCCCCCTCATAACCGCCATAAATTACAAACCTAAATCCCTACCTTTCCCTATCTTTCCATCCCTAACCTATTTCCTTTCCCTAATCCCTTCACACGAGCCCTAAACCCCCCTTCCACCTCTCCCGGGCAGCATGCTGCCCACACTTCCTTCACTCCCTCTTCATCCTCCCCCTCAAGTCCTGTTCCACCCTCCTCACTATCCCTTCCACCCCCCAATCTCTCCCTGTCTTTACCATGTTCTTCCTGGCTTCCCACAGCCCCCAGGGCTTGTCGACAACTTCCGGTGAAATTGGAGGGCGTGCTATACAAATAAATTATCACAAAAATTATGGATATTAAACATTTAGGTACATACAAGTGTTTTATATTGGTTAAAAGCTAAAATTCTTGTTAATCTAACTGCACTGTCCGATTTACAATAGGCCATGCGATTGTTTGAGGACGGCGCCCCACATCAACCTATTTTTCCACCGGCACAAGCATCATAACATCACAAATAACAATTTTAAATATTCACTTACTTTTTGAAAATCTTCCTCTGATTTGCAATCCAAAGGGTCCCAGCTACAACATGTAGTGTCGTTTTGTTAGATAAAATCCTTCTTTATATCCCAAAAAATCAGTTTAGTTGATGCCATCGATTTGAGTAAACCATTCGTTCAACATGCAGAGAAAGGAATCCAAAAAGCTACTGCTAAACTTTGTTAACCTGTCTAGGGGGTGTGGGATGCTGCCGTCCCACCTGGCCAACATCCAGTGAAATTGCAGAGCGCCAAATTCAAAAACAGAAATACTCATTATAAAAATTCATGAAACATACAAGCATTATGTTATACTTCGGTTTAAAGATTAAGTCCTTGTTAATCCAACCACGGTGTCAGATTTCAAAAAGACTTTACGGCGAAAGCAAACCATGCGATTATCTGAGAACAGCGCCCAGCAGACAAATCATAACAAACAGTAACCAGCCATGTAGACGAGTAACACAAGTCAGAAATAGCGATAAAATTAATCACTTACTGTAGAAAAGGCCCATGGAGTTGGTGGAATAATCCTTTAATTCATGGCCACTGACTCAGCTGGGCCAGGGCCGCTTTAATTAGGTCAGGTGGCAATGACCGACAGATCTCGCTGCTTTCTCTTCCTTAACTCTGTCTGCTCCAGAAGTTCTGTGCGTCCATGAATCCACGTAAATCCACCGACTCTGTTACCTTTCATCTGAACTATTTGTTGCGATCGGGAGAGTGGGCCATCAGTTATTGTTTATAGTTATTACCGCGGAGCGCGGCTTGGAGTGCACGCTTCAAACATATGGTGTAATGTGAATTGTCAATGATCGCGGCCCTACGGATCATCATAGGCCAATTATGCAATCGATATGGTTAATATGTAATTAAGTTAATTACATGTACACATGAAGACAAATGAAAGGGTGAAATGAGAAACGTAATTGTTGGCTAACTGATCAACTTTGATATCAAACTAAAGGGGATTATAGATTGAATGACCATTTGCTGTTTGTATTCTTTCATGATTTATGATAAATAGTTAAGAGCCTAAATGACTCACGGGTGATTACTATTGACTTCTTAATGAACTGGATTGTTGAATTCCCTAATTATGTTAATTACATTTACATTTAAGTCATTTAGCAAACGCTCTTATCCAGAGCGACTTACAAATTGGAAAGTTCATACATATTCATCCTGGTCCCCCCGTGGGAATTGAACCCACAACCCTGGCGTTGCAAGCGCCATGCTCTACCAACTGAGCCACACGGGACCACGTGGGACCACGGGACCACACGAGACCACGTAATAATGAATGATTGTTATGATTTAATCTTTGTGATTATGAATTTGATTGGATACATGTTATTTTGTTTCCTTTGTTATGCAGCACAGACTACTCAGTAAATATACCACTTTATGGTTAAAGGAATTCCTGCCTCAGTCTCATCCATTCCTCTGTCACCTGACACGTGACCACCTGTTCACCTTCACTGTCAGTCATCCTACCTGTCCAGCTACCCACACAGATTCCACTAATCTTTCACTTACCTTTGATGATCTTCATATGATTACAATCATAAAACTCCCAGTTACCCAATAAATGTTAGTTTTGTTCGATCAAGTCCCTCTTTATATCCAAAAACCTCAGTTTTGTTAGCGCGTTTTGTTCAGAAAAACACTGTCTCAAACAACATCCGGTGAAATTGCAGAGCGGGAAACTCAACAAAACAGAAATTCTCATAATAAACATACATGAAAGATACAAATGTTATACACCAGCTTAAAGATAAACTTCTTGTTAATCCAACCATTGTGTCAGATATCAAAAAGGCTTTACGGCGAAAGCAAACCATGCGATTATCTGAGAACAGCGCCCAGCAGACAAATCATTACAAACAGTTATCTTAAAAAAATTATATTAAGCTTCCTTTAATAATTAAAAAAAATGTCACCTTTCATTCTATAAATGCAAAAATGCTGGGTAGTCACTGCCTGTCAATCAGTCACTGTAACGATGGCCACAATGACAAACAGTTCATACAAAAACATATAAGACAGTTTGAGTTCATCAACAGTATCTGCCCTTCTGCTATAGTACCTGCCCCAGAGGCAGCAACATGAGTAGTATCTGCACTTACTATGGTTACTACCCCAATGGCAGCAAAATCAATAGAATCTGCTCTTATGCTATAGTACCTGTGCCGGCAGCAGTAACATCAAAAGTCCTTACCCCGTGGGCAGTAACATCAATATAATCTGCCCTTGTGCTATAGTACCTGCCATGGGGGTGGCAACAACAATAGTCTGCCCCTTTCCTATAGCACCTGCACAAGAGGCAGCAAATCAAATGTTATTTGTCACATGAGCCGAACACAACAGGTGTAGACCTTACCATGAAATGCTTACTTACAAGCCCTTAACCAACAATGCAGTTCAAGAAAGAGTTAAGAAAATATTTACCAAATCAACGAAAGTAAAAATTATCAAAAGTAACAATAACGAGGCTATATAGAGGTGGTACCGGTCCCGAGTCAATGTGCAGGGGTACATGTAGGTACGGGGTAAAGTGACTATGCATAGATAATGTTAAGTAGCCTTTTGGTCCTAGACTTGGCACTCCGGTACCGCCTGCCGCCTTGTCACCTAGCATTTAGTCATTAAACACAACCGAAGCCACAGTTGTTTTTAATGAGTCTTTCCTTCTCACACAGGCCATCAGCCTTGGATATGTAGACATTTCAACTGAAGTCTTGACTAACTCCATTCAGCTCCTCGTGGAACAAAGGGCCTTAACGGTGAATCTCCAGTGAACTCTGTCCTGGGTGGCTTTCTTGACTTCATCCCAGGTGGTTCCAGCCTTCATCTCATCCATGCCTTTCTTTTAGCAGCAAAACTACCAAGCCAAAATACTATTGTATAGAAAAATAAAAACAACCGAGCATCTAATCACTGTCATTCATCCGTTTGTCTTTTCTAGGCTATGAATTTAAATGGTCTGTTTCTCAGACAATTGTCACATTTTTGCTCAGTTGTTGGTTGACTTACACTGCACTCCAGTGGTTAGTATGTTCAGGTATGATAACAAAGACAGTACAGTATGAAGACAGGCTATAACTACTTCTCCAATAGAAATCCCAGATCACACTTGTAGGCGTCATCAGGTCTAATGGTCGTCTCGCGCCAAACTGCACCTGTGCAGGCTTTCAAATCATAACCTCGTTTGATATAAAAGCTCATGAAAATTAAAGTGTTAGTTTGTCACTTTCACAAGGTTGCAGTTGTAACATGTTCAACGATTTAATACATCGACTGGAATCTAGGTTGTGCCTTTAGACTGAGAAAATTAAATAAAAAGGAAGGATTTTTCACTTTTCCCATTGACTTCTCAAACCCCGGCCTGGTCTGTTTCGCAAGCATTCACGTAAGTCCTGCGATGTTGCAACTCTGTGTTTAGAGAAACTGATGATACCTCATGACGGTCGTTCATCAAAAAAGTACACTCAAAGAAAGCATTGTTGGCATTTTTTTAATAAACATTTGCCAAATGGAGAAAAAAAAAATCACATTTTAGTACAAAAGGACAGTTGCTTGTCTCCTTTTTGAACTTGGGTTACATCTCTTTTTGTTTACATACGATTTTACAATGGCAATTGGCAGAGGGCTTGTGGAATTTAAAGTGAACACAGCCTTTCATCAAGTCATTCAGTAGCTATCAGTTTTACTGCATTCACCCAAGTGCTTACCAGTCTTTCTGGAACCAATGATCTCTTCACTGTTGGGTAGAGCTTGCAAGTTACCCATTTCACTGTACTTGTGGATGTGACAATAACACTTGAACTTTTCATCAAAAACAAGCCCAGAGAAGCCCTATCAACTGAGACCTCCTGGTTGCAACATATTCTTAACACCCAAAAACGACATAACTGGTCTTTTTATAATTGTGCAGATATAGCACTTCATTCATTTCATACCTAAATTGTTCTCGCCTTCTTTAGTCAGTAGTGCAAAAAATATTAATAATAGTCTGTCCGGGAGTAATTAAAGAACGGCTAAAGTACATATTTAAAACGCATACCTAGCCTGGTAAATGTACACTCGAAAAAGGTATGTTTAATTTAAAAGACAGAAGTAGAATAGATTGCAAAAAAAAATACAAAAAGGTACGAGCAGGAAAAGCCCCCTCCTTCTGCAACATACCCCACATTCCAGATAAATTAGGACTACAATGCTTGACACAGATTTTTTTAAATTATTACAAATCAGGTGTGCATTTCCAGATCCCTCTGGTCAGCCTGAGAGGGTTTGGGCTCAGTTTCTTTTGAGTCCTCAAGTCTGGGGTGTTTCCATCGTCACACCCCGCTCCGTTCACTATGCCACAGCCAATCAGAAGGGGAGGCCTCGCCCTCGGATGGCTGTTGAGTTCACATTTGTGTTGAAGCCAAGGGGCATAGATGGGGCCCCGGACTGGGAAGGGGAGCCCCAGGACTGGCCCGGAGGTGGGATGGGTGTGGGAGGGGTGGCATGGTTGTAGAGCTGGATGGTGGTCGGGTTGACCTGCCCTTCCATAAGCAAGGAGGGGCTTTGATTGTACTCAAAACGGTGGTCTTTGTCCCCGCTGAACACCATGCTACTGCCACCTCTACCTCCCCCTGTGCCTGAAGGGTAGGGCTCCTGGAGCGAGGGGGCCAGGGACCCGGCAGCTGAGGATGAGCCGGGGGTCGGAGCGCTGCTGGTGAACACCTCCCTCAGGGCGTGGGGGGGCAGGCCACCCCCCAGCATGTGGCCCATGTAGCTGTCGCCAAAACCTGCAGGAGGGAAGGGTGGAGGGGGTGGGCGGCTGTAGTCACCGCCATAGCCCGGTCCTTCTGCGCCGGGGTGTGGTGAGTAAACTTGCTCCGGGAACCTTCCTTCCTCACCGGCCACACCTGAGGTCAGCATGGGCGGCAGGTGGCCAGTCTTGGGCTTTATCTTCTGCCGGTAGTCCAGGTACTCGCAGCAGGGAGGGGGCTCTGGAGGTTCAGGGGGTCTCTGGTCAGGGGGTAGGATGGGTCTGGAGGAAACGCCACTCCCCTCGGACACTAAGGGGGAAAAGCACAAGACATGATGTTAATTCAATGCAAAGGGATAGTTCTAGTTGGAGTTCTATCCAACATTAAATTCATTGTGTAGAGAAATTAGAGACAGATAAGCCTACTGGATGGTCACAACAGTCACAACTAGCAAAATGTCTATATATGAGTGTAGTTACCTGGAGAGACAGGGATGGGCTCTGGGGGCTGCTTGGGCTCAGGGGGTGGCGGAGGCCGTCCTGCTAGTGGGTTTCTGCCGACTGCCTCGTCCCTGGCCTCTTGCCTCTGTTGGGCCTGGAGGAGCTGGGCCAGCAGCATGGTGACTGCTGTCTGGGTGGCTGACGATGCTTCACCTTCAGTCTTCCCCTGCGAAACCGACGAGGGAGGTGGTGATGGGAGCTTGGGCATGGGGGGCGTGCGGGGCGCTCCACCCATCAGAGGGGGCTTGGGCGGAGGGGGTGGCTCTGGGGGCTGGTTGGAGTCAAAGGGCGCTGGTGGCAGGACCTTGGAGAGCTGCTGCAGTGTCTCAGAGTTGACCTTAGCGATCTGGGCTGCGTTGACAGTGCTCTTAGACTGGCCAAGCAGCTTCAGGAGGACCGCCAGCTGTTCCTGGGTCAGCTGGCAGTTGGGACCTTTTGGGTCTACGGGAGACAAAAGAAAACGATTTACTAAAAAGTAACTATTAATTCACTCCAAGTTGTTGTTAGTGTGTAACTGACAAGGCATGAGGCAAGTATGGTGGGTTGACTTTGCGGTACTAGACTAGAGACCCATTCACTCACCCAGTAGGGCCGAGGCAGCCCCAGGCTGGGCTTTGAGCCCCCCGGGCGGAGGGAAGCCCTGGGGGGTGTTGCTACGACTGTCGTCTCCCAGCCCCAGCTCCTTACGGGGGGCCTTGGGAGCTGATAGCTCCTCTGGCATTTGCTTCTGTTTCCGCCGCTTCTTACTCCACAACTCGTGGCAGTCCTGCCACAGGGGGAGACTGGAAAAGAGCAATGGGGACGAGATCTTCAGTTTCTTGGCAATTTCTTGCATGGAATAGCCTTCATTTCTCAGAACGACAATGTTTCAGAAGAAAGTGCTTTGTTTCTGGCCATTTTGAGCCTGTAATAGAACACACAAGTGCTGATGCTCCAGATACTCAACTAGTCTAAAGGCCAGTTTTATTGCTTCTTTAAATCAGAACAACAGTTTTCAGCTGTGCTAACAATTACAAAAGGGGTTTCTAATGATCAATTAGCTTTTTTTTTTAAATGATAAACTTGGATTAGCTAACACAACGTGCAATTGGAACACAGGAGTAATAGTTTCTGATAATGGGCCTCCGTACGCCTATATAGATATTCCATTAAAAAAATCTGCCGTTTCCAGCTACAATATTCATTTACAACATTAACAATGTCTACACTGGATTTCTGATCAATTTGATGTTATTTTAAATGGACAAAAAAAAGTGATTTTCTTTAAAAAAACAAGGACATTTCTAAGTGACCCCAAATTTTTGAACGGTAGTGTACATTCTACAGTGATGGATCACAGACACTGAGGAGTAACAACTTTTCCCAAACATACTCTGGTGGGGGCATCTTGGTTGGGTCCACGTCTTTGAGGAATTCACTGCTTAGCGCCGCCTCGGCCGCGCAGCGCTTACTGGGGTCCAGGGACATCATGTGGTCAAACAGGTCCAGGGCTGAGGGTGGAATACTGACCAGAGAGAAAGACCAAGTGATTAGTCAAACACAGCCAAAGGATAATGCCGTGTATTATTTTCATACGTCAATGACGAACCCATTTACTGAATTCAAACCAGCTGATTGACTCACAAAGCATACTCCTCTCGTAACCGCCGCCGGTACTGTTTCTTTGGTTTCATGGTGTTGAAGTAGGGCAGCTTGATGACGTCTGGCCACACGGCGGGGCAGGGGCTGCCACAGATACGACTGGAAGGGAGAGAAGTCATCAGTTTGGGCTAGAGTTCAATATTGTGCCCCATCAGGAATACTGTCATATGAGATAGCTGAAGGCCTTTCAAACAGTTAAAGCTTCAATATGTACATTTTTGGGCGACCTGATAAAATTCACATAGAAATGTGAGTCATAGATCTGTCGATCATTGAACGCAAATCTAAGAAGTGGTAGATCTGTTCTGTGTGTGCCATTTCTATGCTTCTTGTTTTTGCGTCTTTTACTTTCAGTTTTGTACACCAGCTTCAAAACAGCTGAAAATACAATATTTCTGGTTATGGAAAATATATTTCACAGCAGTTTAGATGGTACAATGATTCTCTACACCAGAGCTCTCCAACCCTGTTCCTGTAGGTTTCTGCTCCAGCCCCAGTTGTAACTAACCTGAATCAGCTTATCAATCAGCTAGTTATTAGAATCAGGTGCGTTAGATTAGGGTTGGCGCAAAAACCTACTGGACGGTTGCTCTCCAGGAACACGGTTGGAGAGCCCTGCTCTACTCTTTATTTTCTTGTTTTGTCACTGAAATTAGGCGAACTATTAGAATTTTAGCAACCAGGAAATGACAGAGCAATTTCTTAATAGTGAATCTTTAAACGAATACTGAGAATAAGACAATGACGGATTTATAGTACCCTTTTCCTCTGACCACAACGTACCTGATCAGCTCCAACTGGGCAAGCTCCTGGTTGGCTTGGAAAATGGGCTTCTTCGTGAACAGCTCCCCCAGAATGCACCTGGATTTCAGACAAAACCAGAATGAATACATGATCATCTTTATAGAACCATGACCCATCATCTGTTCAAGAATCACGACTCTCACAAGCCAGTGACACACCACACCGAATGTCAACGCAACGTATGTGGTCTCTCACCCGCAGCTCCACACGTCAATGGCAGGTGTGTACCTCTCCTCCCCCAGCAAAAGCTCAGGGGGTCTGTACCACAAGGTGATCACCTTGTTGGTGTACGGGCGGCTACAAGACAGGGACAGAAAAATGACAAATGCATCAGTGTAATACTAATACCATCCACAACAAAACACAGTTGAGACCTATATGTTTGATGAAACATATAAACAGTAATACATCTGAAAATCCAATAACTATGGGCAGTAATCAACTGTAAGCCATATCGGGACACTTACCTCTCATCAGAGTTATAAAGTCGAGCCAGTCCAAAATCTGCCAGCTTTATTTGACCCCTGGCGGAGAGAACAGAACACTGCTTTAACTTGACTTCCAAACCCTTTCTGTCAGACACTGCCACCGCGGTGGATAGAAATAGGTTCTTTGACATTGGCTATCCTTTAGCCTGGTCCCAGAGCTGCTTGTGCTTTGGCGTGACAATGACCATAGGAGTTGACAAGACAGCACCGACAGATATGGGACCAGGAGGCTAGCTATCCCGAGGAGCACTCACTTGTTATTGAGCAGGATGTTGGAGCACTTGATGTCCCTGTGCAGGAAGTTCTTTTTGTGGCAGTAGTCAAGGCCCTCCAGCAGCTGCCTCATGAAGGACTTGATGTGGCTCTCGTTGAAGTGGACCAGGCCTGACTCCAGGAGGCCCATCAGGTCATGGTCCATATACTCAAACACCAGGTAGAATGCACCTGTAGGAGGAGGATGGATCATATAGAAGGGAAACAGATGCATGGACAAACATAAATGCAGACACATGGACTGCGTCCCAAATGCTTTTCCCTATAGTGCACTACATTTGACCAGGTCCCATAGGGCTCTGGTCAAAAGTGGTGCACTATTTAGGGAATGGAGTGCGGACATGCTAATACAGAGGGTTTTGTCATATGGACCTTTGTCGTTCTTGAAGTCCAGGGCGTCCTCCTTGTCGGTGACTATCTCCTTCATGTTGATGATGCTCTTGTGGTTGAGCTGCCGGAGGATCTTGATCTCCCTGATGGCGGTGATAGGGAAGCCCTCCTTCTCGTTGTCCAGACGCACCTTCTTCAAGGCCACCATCTCAGCTACACCATTGGGGATAGAGATAAAGGGCAGAGTATATTATAAAATACACTGTGGCAGACGGCAGGGAGAGGTGAGGGGAGTGGGAATTGAGGAAAGATAGCATGCAGGTCGCTGGCTCTACCCACAAGCCTTATATGGACTTCCTGCCCCCAACGAGGCAGGACTGAATTGTTACGCCAGGGAGTGCTTGGGGGTAAAGAAGGGAGCAGCCTACACAAAGGGGCAGAGGAGGTGAGACAAGAGGTATGAAGAGTGAGAGAAACGAGAGCAAAATCTGGGTGATTGCCCGTTGTGACCTGGACTGTCGGACTAACCCCCATGTACCGGACCAGATTGGCCGAGGACCCGAGTGTGAGGATTACCCCTGGGAAACGGAACGGCTTGTGGACTGTGAGGTGACGGGTGAATTCCCCCTTCTTTCCCCGTGTACCAAAATCCCCAATAAACTTCCCCTTTGCATTCTATTTGGGCTACTGGTGCCTGTTTTGTTATTGAACCTGGTGATGTGGAAACCCCACACCCTTGATCCTGCTACAACATGTTCATACATAATTGATACACAGGGTATAGAAAGACTTACATTTGGAGTAGAGTGAGTTTTTGCTTTAAAATGTTGATCGTGAAATAATTATTATAATATGAGCTACCAGGAAGATAGGGCGTAGCCTATGATCTACATGAAATGTTGAGAAAAGAAAGCATCAAGTAGTCTTCACCTGTGTCTTTGTCTTTTGCCTTGTACACCTGGCCGTAGGTGCCCTCTCCCGTGATGCCGATAATCTCAAACTTGTCCACGCACCGTTTCCCCCAGTCTATCTCAGTCTCCTTGATCTCCCCAAAACGTGGACCGCAGATCCTGGGAGACAAACAAACCAACTAGAGATTAGGTCAAGCAGTGGTGGTCAACACCAGGCAGTAGAAACTCAAGGAGCACTAAGAAGCATAGACCATGGAAGAGGTAGGGTGAGTATAATGGTTCCACAGAGCAGACACGGAAGGCCAAGGGGCCCAGACATACTTGGGCCGGCGGTGAAGCGTGGTGGTCTTCTTCTCGTTGTATGGGCTGTGGGGGGAGGAGGCGCCGCCACCGGGGAGCTCAGGAGGAAGGGGCAGGTCGGCAAGGAGGTGGTGGGCCTTCTGATGCTCTGCTGGCTTCTTCCCTGAGAGTGAAGGTAAGACCTCCTTCAAGCTGCACAGGGGAAGAAGAGAATGAGAAGTCAGGCTATGGAACAGCACAGAGAGGTGGAGCGATGAAAATGATAATAAAAGCTATTTTCTATTACGTTCCCTTTACCCGTCTGCTCCACCTAAGTGCTCGAGGACGTGCAGGGGCAGGAGTAGAGATGTCAGTGTAGAGGCAGTCGGGGCAGCTACTCGCCCCTTCTCTTTGCCCTGTCCGGATGCTGGTGCTTTCCTCTTGTCCTGTTGCACCGAGGGGTGCCACTCTCTGTCCCTGCTGGGCTGATGGGGCTCTGTAGTCCTCTTGGAGGACCTGTCTGCAGGGGACTGGGGCTGGCTCAACACAGGGGTCCTGGGATCCTTCTCGCGAGGCGGCGGGGAAGGGGGCCGGCCCATCTTGATGGTGGGGTTGGCCTTGGGGCTGGGCTGGTGGGAGCCTGTAGAGGTGCCCTTGGTGGAATTGGAGGCGTTGCTGGAGCTCTTGGCTCGGGCAGCTGCCTCGGCAGCTTTTGCCTTCTTCTGCTTGCTGAGCTCGGCCGCTAGGCTGCTCTTGAAGGTCAGAGTGCTGGGGGAGAGGCTGGAAGGTCGACTGTGGGAGCCAGAGTGGCGGTGGCGGCTGCGTGAGCGGGAGTGCCTCGAGGAGGAATACGGGCTCCTGCTTCGAGACTTACCAGATCGCCTGGAGAAAGGAGACATACAGGTTGTATGATGAACCTTTATCACAGGAGAAAAGTTCTCATTAAAAAGATGCATAATGTCTACCTAGTGCAAATCTAGCAGACTACTGAAATGGAAATTTATATTCAGAGCCATTAAAAGCATCATTACAACCTTAATCACAATCTAGTAAAACAGTTGTACTAAACTTTTTCACAAAGCGGAGCTCTCTCAGGCAATCCAGATTCCACCCTGACCTCATATTTATACCAATGTCTCTGAGTAGCTAGGTTTCCATCTAATTGACGACAGATTTATGCAAATATATATTTTTTTAAATCAGCATGAAAACATGCACTTTTTCCCCACAAGAGATGCGTTGCCATCAAATTGACTTGTTGTGGATAAAATGCTGGGCGTGATGACGTAGATTCTAAGCTAACATATAGAATTTTTTTTATGATGGTCATACCAAGGAGAATTTAGCTATTTGATTTTGAATTTTAAGACCACCCCTTTTCCCCCCTCACCTTTATTTAACTAGTTATTTAGGCCAGTTGAGAACAAGTTCTCATTTACAACTGCGACCTGGCCAAGATAAAGCAAAGCAGTGCGACAAAAACAACAGAGTTACACATGAGATAAGAAAACGTAGTCAATAACACAATGGAGAAGTCTATGTACAGTGTGTGCAAATGTAGTAAGATTAGGGCGGTAAAGGCAATAAATAGGCCATAGTGCCAAAATAATTACAATTTAGCATTAACACTAGAGTGACAGATGTGCAGATGATGATGTGCAAGTAGAGATAGTGGGGTGCAAAAGAGCAAAAAATAAATAACAATATGGGGATGAGGTAGTTGGTTGTGCCATTTACAGATGGGCTGTGTACAGGTACAGTGATCGGTAAGCTGCTCTGACATTCGATCTGTAAGCAGCTCTGATTCACTAATTAAACTATCTCCATATATACTTCCATTCATTTTTTATTGTTGCTGGTACTGGGGACCTTCAGACAATGGATTGAGAGGCAGCCCATGCAAAAAAAGCATCTCCCAATCTTAAAAAGACGGATTTTGATGGGGATGTTATTAAATCGATTGCCACGGGGCTGCGGAAATTGTAGGCTAAGGGTTAATAAAGTGTTTGTCATTCAACGAGAAGCACTTTTTATTTTTATTATCAACAAAAACATCAAATTTAATGCCAGATTTCTAGAATTGTCAGACTATTTTGGGGAAGTGTATACTGGCTCCTGAGTATCAAGATGGTCAAACCGTACTATATATATACCCAGGGGGGTGCCGGTACAGAGTCAATGTGCGGGGGCACCGGTTAGTTGAGGTAGTATGTACATGTAGGTAGAGTTGATTAAAGTAACTATGCATAGATGACAACAGAGTAGCAGTGGTGTGGAAAGGGGGGTGGGGGGGTCAATGCAAATAGTCGTAGTCATCTACCCGGGCTATTTGTTAGTTCAGGAGTCTTATGGTTTCGGGGTAGAAGCTGTTTAGAAGTCTCTTGGACCTAGACTTGGCACTCCAGTACCGCTTGCCATGCGGTAGCAGAGAGAAGTCTATGACTAGGGTGGCCGGAGTCTGACAATTTTTAGGGCCTTCCTCTGACACCTCCTGGTATAGAGGTCCTGGATGGCAGGAAGCTTGGCCCCAGTGATGTACCACTGTTGCGTCATTGGCAAACTTAAGGATGGTGTTGAAGTCGTGCCTGCCCGTGCAATCGGGGCGGCAGCGTAGCCTAGTGGTTAGAGCGTTGGACTAGTAACCTGAAAGGTTGCAAGATCGAATCCCTGAAAAACAAAAAAGAAACGCAAACGACAGCAGCGGAGTCCTGTATGGCAATATTTTGAGAAGTTAAATGAGAAGGAAATGCAAACTTTAAAATTGTCACATCCCTAGCATATATATGCCTTAATATTTTTTTTTAAATAGACTCGGCTTTCATTTGACACCCAATTTGACATACTTCACGTTGGTGCTCATGGGTCCTTTAACATGGAAACATGAATATAAAATATAACGGTTGTAAATAATTGCTACTGAGCTAAAAATTGAGAGCTGAGAAATAAAAAGTATACCTACAGCAAGCTGTCAACAGGAAAGCAGTGCTTTGCCAGCAATTGGATTTTAAAATGTTATACAAATCAGAGCATTTTTTTCCCCCCGGGAAAGGGGCGAGAGGCTCACTCGACACAGCAGCAGACCCTAGTGAAACGGGTACCGCGACAGGCAGACACTTTCATTACTGGAATCATGAGGATTTTAGCCTCCTAAAAAATAGGACGTTTTGAGTGAGGTGACCATGTAGAATGTGCAGCTTGCACTGATGCAACCGATGAAATGTTCTACTCGCACAGCCAAGTTAAAGGGTGCGACTAAAATGTTTGCAGTCAGGAGCCTTGAAGGTGGCACGTATAGTCCACTGTGTAGCCTTCTTTCAAACATTGAAACTTTAGTAAATAAAAACAAAGAAAATGGATGATTCCAAATATTAACTTTGTAACCATTCACATTTAATTCCCTCAAGCCAGTGTTGCATAACTTTTGTCAACCAAAGCAAAGGATTTTGAAACTGGTGTCTCCCAGTGGCTCCTGTGGATGAAGTCAGCACACAACATGACAAGCAGCAGAAATAATGTATCCGTCAGAATGTATGGAATGCATCGAAGTGACTAGCTAGCTAACATTTTTGATCATGTTACAATGCGTTAATGGGTATCTAGATACATTGCACTTGTACATTTGGGTACTGATACAATGGCAGGCAGCATTTAAAGCACCTAGCGGCCCCATGACAGAGTACCAGTCAAGCGCTTACTTACTATTGATAAGCCAAATGTGCATGCTGTTACTGTCACCGTTTCCATGTGCCAAGTTAATTCAACACTTCGTAGGCCATCTGTTGTAAGCGTTCTGTTGTCTTAAGCCATCTTGCATTTTGAAAAGGAGATGGCCTCTCTTCCAAACTAAGGCCTTCTGTGTAATCATATTTACATAATGAGGAAGTATGTGTAACGGGGGTCAGTGTGCTGCTAACAGCTCCACTGTCCATACTAGGCTCGAACCAGTGATACCGGCCTCCTTGACAACGTTCCAATGGGTTGAGCCACCCAAAGGGTACCGATTGGATGGCTCCATTTGCAACATTTCAAGCTAGCTGTGCAATGAGCTTACGGCACTTTCTTAACTCAGCAATCCAAGGGCATAAAACACAATATTGAACATGATCACACAAGAGTAGCTAAAACACTGGTCCAAATCAGACAGTCGGGTAGGTAGTTAGACGATTGACACCTGAAATTTTACCAGGCGTGTTATCTTTGACTTTAATACAGGTACAGTACCATCTGATTGACTGCTTACCTTATGACTGGACTTGGGCTGAGTGACTTTCGGTATGGACTTCGTGATCGCCGACGGGTACCGTAGGGACTTGAGACAAGTTCTCCCTGTTCAAATGGACTATGTCGGCCATAGCTTGGAGAACTGCGCCTGTTGAATGGGCTCATTGGAGACCGCTTTCTTTTGTTGCTTGAGTATGAACTGGGCGACTTTGAAATGTTGTAGGCGCCATAGACCTCAGCATCTCGGCTGTAGCATGTCAAACTAGGGGACAGCCTTTTGTTCCCATAACTGGGACTTCTTCTACATATAAACTGTTTATTATAACTACCACTGGGAGACTGGTATCCATAGGAATAAGATGTCCCATGTGGACTTTCTGCCTTGAAACCAGGACTTCTTCTGGAGGCTCCGAGTTCTTCACAGTCATCTCGGTATGATTGTGGCGCATCCCTGTATGCAGACAGGGCCTCTTTTTCAGACCGTGACTTACTTTTGTGCCGTTTAGACTCCCTTTTATCCAAAGACATGGGCGGCAATGTTGTAGACGTCTTCTTGCCGTCACTGTCACTGTTTCTCGCACCATCTCGGTTGTTTTTGGTGGCACTAAGGCCACGAGATTTCGAAGAGTCCCTCTCACCGCTCTGGCGTTCCTTTCTTTTCGGTTCCTTCTCTTGTCTATTCCTCTCGGATGAACCACTGGTTTGTTCATCCTTCCTGAGATGCACTATATCCCGGTCTCTTCGAGACCATCTCTCTCGGGATGTCGGTCCGTTGATGTCTGTAAACACAACTTTGCTAAATCGATGGACCGAAATCCGAGCATGCGGTTCTGGTTTAGGTGAAGGGCTCTGAGAAAAGCGTTCTGATTGGGAACTCACGTCTTCATATTCCACCAAAGTCCGAGGTTCACCTTCTCTTTCGAGAGTGCTTCTTCGTTCACCTACCGTATGCCATGGTTCTTTCTCCCTAGCGTGACTGTGTTTCTTTCTACTAGACGACAGCCTCTTCTCCCGGTGTTTCTCTCGCTGCTGAGTAGCACCGCTTATAGTTCTAACGCTACTGCGTCGCTCCGGTCTAGCACTTCTCTGTGCTGATGGGCTTCTTCCCCGACCCTCGCGAATTACCTCCGAGTTAGGCATTTATCAAAAATGTGTGATATATACTTTTGGTAACATTGGTTGTCTTCGGTGTTATGTTCCTTGGTACACAAAACATTTGCAACAAATTGGCTAGCTAGCAAACTAGCAGTAGCAAGTTAATAGAACTAGTTAGTCAGACAGGAACCAGCAGTGAGCTATTACAAACGATAATCCATCGCATTCATAATCTCCAAAAAATCCATAATCTAATGTTTCCCTCGATGAAATTAATTTAATGACAAATAAATCAAATATTATAATCCCGGACTGTAAGATTCCAAAGATGTGCCATCTAGCTAGCCAGAGCTAGCTAGCAACTGTAGCTAGCTAGGCAGTGTCTCGCAACTGCATTCCATGTTGAGTGTAGCAGGCCCGATGTCTCCTGCTCGAAAGGAAATGTTTCTTGGAAGAAAATCGCAGCTCACCTCGGCTTTAAAAATATATTCCCAAAGTGCTGAAAATAAGAAATAAAAACATTTCACTTTTTAGTAACGACATTACTTTACGCTTGCCATAACAATCCAGTTTTGACGAACAAGGAAGTGGCTAGCACGCATCAAACTATGCTAGATTTCTTTCTCCTTGGAGTTCAAATCAACTCCGGCAGATTCAATAAAACAAAACAATTTAAAAAAATCCACGGACAGTTTAGGTATTTTAGTGGATAGCCGTATTATCACATATTTAGATAAATTCAAATATTATATTTAGAGTTTTATTGGTTATATAATTACATTTTATAACCGATATGCACCGAACATAATTCGTCAACTAGATAACGTTAGATTGCCGGGCCCTCCAGTTTTCAAATTGAAGGGCTGCTACTACTACGACTACTACTACTTCTTATTCGATGAGATTTAATGGTGGTTGGCATCCAATGAATGTTGCATTACCCCCACCTACTAGACTGGAGTACAACTCCCCATACTTTGCTTGAAAAAATGAATAAACAAATACCCTACCATCTAACACTACACTCACAATTTTTTTTATAATAATAAAAAAAGGACACCACCCTTCTCTACCATTTAATTCTATTTAGTCCTACCTCAGGCCAACAGACTGAAAGGAGGGGACCTCACCACTTAACACACCCTGTAACTATTCTGACATAAAGTCTTGCACACCCTAAATACTTCTCTGCAGCTGCCACCACAACCTCAATTGTCTGCGACTTACATTCCATCCCTTAAGTACAGTTGATAACCTTTGCTATAAATGCCAAAAAAATCAAATCAATCTTAATGAAACATATATCACATGTTAGTTTAACCCTCTGTACTTGAACAGATCAAATACTCACACCACTCCTCTCAAGATCCCTCCCCCTTGACCCATCTTCCTCTACTTTCTTAACTGACTGCATGGCCAGGCATGACTCAAACACCATCATTAAGTTTGCTGATGACACAACAGCTTTAGGCCTGATCACCGAAAACGGTGAGACAGCCTATAGGGAGGCGGCACCTGACCGTGTGGTGCAAGGACAACAATCTCTCCCTCAACGTGATCAAGATAAAGGAGA
Source organism: Salvelinus fontinalis (assembly GCF_029448725.1). Taxonomy (NCBI): domain Eukaryota; kingdom Metazoa; phylum Chordata; class Actinopteri; order Salmoniformes; family Salmonidae; genus Salvelinus; species Salvelinus fontinalis. Next base: position 749,899 of record NC_074689.1, on the reverse strand, counting down.
CGATTGTGGACTATGTGAAGAGGGCACGACAAAACCTATTTCCCCTCAGGAGACAATTTTTGCTATGGGTCCTCAGATCCTCAAAAGGTTTTACAGCGGCACCATCGAGAGCATCCTGACGGGTCGCATTACTGCCTGGTATGGCAACTACTCAGCCAACGACAGCAAGGCACTACAGAGAGTAGTGCGTGCAGCCCAGTACATCACCGGGGCCAAGCTTCCTGCCATCCAGGACCTCTATACCAGGCAGTGTCAGAGGAAGGTCCTAAAAATTGTCAAAGACTCCAGCCTCCCTAGTCATAGACTGTTCTCTCTGCTACAGCATGGCAAGCGGTACCGGAGTGCCAAGTCTAGTTCCAAGAGGCTTCTAAACAGCTTCTACGCCCAAGCCATAAGACTCCTGAACAGCTAATCAAATGGCTACCCAGACTATTTGCATTGCCCCCCACCTTCCCATGCTGCTGCTACTCTCTGTTATTATCTATGAATAGCCACTTTAATAACTCTACCTACATGTACATAATTACCTCAATTACCTCGACACCGGCGCACCCTGCACATTGACTCTGTACCGGTACCCCCTGTATATAGCCCCGCTATTGTTATTTACTGCTGCTCTTTAATTATTTGTTTTTTTTATCTCTTACATTTTGGGGGATTTTCTTAAAACTGCATTGGTGGTTAAGGGCTTGTAAGTAAGCATTTTACTGTAAGGTATTCGGCGCATGTGACAAATACAATTTGATTTGATTTGATATCCTAACATCACTTTGTCGGGCAAAGACTAAACATCAAAACTCAAAAGCAAGGGTCCACTTTTACAAAAATCTTCACTCCTACTGTCACAGACTCAAAGCCTCGGGCTACGAGAACTTCACCACACCTACCACCTTGGAAACTTCGCCCTCATTCACTTCCATTTCTCTTCCAGTGTTCAGTTCACTCTGCTTACTGTCACGCCCTGGCCTTAGTTATCTTTGTTTTCTTTATTATTTTTAGCTAGGTCAGGGTGTGACATGGGGGATGTTTGTGTGTGTTTGTCTCGTTTATGGTGTTTGTATTGTCTAGGTTTTTTTTGTAGAGTTCATGGGGTTGTGTTCAGTGTAGGTGTTTATGTAAGTCTATGGTTGCCTAGATTGGTTCTCAATTAGAGACATCTGTCTATCGTTGTCTCTGATTGGGAGCCATATTTAGGCAACCATAGACTTACAAAAAAAAGGCTAGCCATCGGCACCAGGCGGCTAGCCTTTTTCCGCCATTTTTAACTGACTCGAGCTCACCCCTTCCTCCCTCTCTTTCACCCGAAGACGATCGTCACACTTACACTTCTTTAACAAACCATCTCCCTTTTTCTGCCATTTTTAACTGACTCGAGCTCACCCCTTCCTCCCTCTCTCTCTTATACCTCCTCTGCCTCTCTTTTCCCTCCATTCCTCCTCCGCATTCTAAGTATACGTCTTCTGACATAAATCTTGTTCTTGGATGCCATTTAACCGGTTGTCACAATCTCCTTACAATCAGCACGAACCCCTCGGGATGTAGCGTTTAACAGTGCATCCCACTTATGAAGCAAAAAGAAGGCCTACTATTCTGTTGTTACATCCAATGACGTGCATAGTCCAGACCAGTGGTTACATCACTGCCAAAGGAAACCCCTGGCACACAGATTAACGGAAAACTACAAACGGTTGTGACTATAATAGCAGGTTAGGAGAGCATTTTACCCTAAACCTTTCCTATAACCCTAACCTAAGCCTCCTAACCTGCCACGTTAATTATCCAAATCAGCTGTGTAAATTCTCCTAACCTGCTATGAAAAAGTCAGTTCTGGTTGTAGCTGTACTCCATCTAGTCAGAATGGTTTACAAATTCCTCCACATTGTAAATAAAATATTATTTTCAATGAATCTAAAATATGTAACATTGAAGTAATTTTTTATTCCAAATATCTGATTTTGTTACTTTATATCGCCTATAGCGAAGAATGGACCAAGAACTGGATCGCAGGGCAAGGGCCAATAACACTTTGAATGTGTGATGGGGAGAAAACATAGCCTTCATGTCAATGGGGAAATGGAGAATGCCAAGAGTGTGCAAAGCTGTCATCAAGGCAAAGGGTGGCTAGTTTGAAGAATCTCAAATATAAATATATTTTGATTTGTTTAAAAAAAAAATTGTTTAAATAAAAAACTCTTATTCTACAATGTAGAAAATAATACAAATAAAAACACCTGAATGAATAGCTGTGTCCACAATAGCTGTGTCCAAACGTTTGACTGGTACTGTACATAAACTTTTCTATTTACATTAGCAATGGGATGCGAAGTGGCAAGAGAGGGTTCGGGAGTTGGTGATGCAACATTCATGCTCCACAGCTCAAATTTAGTGTAAAGATTTCAGTAGCCACAAGCCCAGTAAGCATGGGAATTTTAAATTGTTATATCTGTGCCATTTTTTATGGCATGTCCCCCTCCGTCCTTGACTTTTCCTAAATAAGTATTTTGAGTACACTGATGTTGTTAGAATTTCACTAGTACAAACAGACAGAGGTGTCAAGCACCACAAAAATTTGAGGGGGCAAAAGTACGTGAGGATGACTGGGGGGGTGGTCCGGAGGGCGGCTAGGTCCCCCTTCCTTATTTTGTACTTTAAAAAAATCCTGAGACAGCTTTTTCCTGTGATCTAGAACTATTATCATTATGCTTATTCTATGGAAAAAATATATGTATATTTCTGCATATCTAAACATACCTATTGAGCTGTCTGTATCTTCTTGACTGGTGCTGCGGTAACGAAATTTCACCAGCCTGTGATTGACAGTTATTTGCTTGACAGTCTCAAGCTAATTTACCTTTAATTAACATAAACACATTTAGCATCTCCTGGTTTTCACACAGCCTACAAGCCATTTAAAAAAAGTACAATACATCCATGTAATATAGCCTACACCTTCACAATAAATGTATTATTTATTTTAGACAGGTCTAAAGAAGCATTATATGAAGAAAATGTAGTCAATTTCAGAAAAGAATAGCATGCTCTGAGTTGTCCTTATGTTAGTGTCACGATCGTGTGGCGGATTAACGGACCAAAATGCAGCAGTTGGAAAATAAGCCATCTTCTTTTATTACACCACGAAGATGAACACGACACAAAAACACTTTAACAAAACGACCGTGAAGCTACAAACGTTGTGCACATACAAACAGGCTACAAACGTTCTTACATAGACAATTTCCCACAACCAATGAGAGCCTATGGCTCCGAAATCAGCTGTCTCTAATTGGGAACTCATTCAGGTAACCATAGACTCTCCTAGATAACTAACCAACATAGACAACGCTAGACATATACACTCAACACAAAACCATCTACTACACCCCATAACCCCTTTACCAAATAAACACCCAAAACCAACAAAACATAAACATTACCCATGTCACACCCTGACCTAACTAAAATAATAAAGAAAACAAAGAATAATAAGGCCAGGGCGTGACATAACCCCCCCTTTGAGGCGCGAACTCCGGGCGCACCATACACAGTCTAGGGGAGGGTCTGGGTGGGCTCCCCTCCACGGTGGCGGCTCCGGCTCTGGTCGTAGTCCCCACGTCACCACAGTACCTAACCACCTCCTAGGCTTCCTCCAAACGACCCCCCTCCACATTAACCCCATTGCATTAAGGGGGAGTTCCGGACTAAGGGACAGCTCCGGACTAAGGACCAGTACCAGGGTAAGGGGCAGTACCAGGGTCAGGGGCAGTACCAGGATAAGGGGCAGTACCAGGATAAGGGGCAGTACCAGGGTAAGGGGCAGCACCAGGGTAAGGGGCAGCACCAGGGTAAGGGGCAGCTCCAGGGTAAGGGGCAGCTCCAGGGTAAGGGGCAGCTCCGGACTGAGGAATGGCAGCTCCGGACTGAGGGACTGCAGCTCCGGACTGAAGGACTGCAGCTCCGGACTGAGGGACGGCCCATGGCTGGCTGACAGATCTGGCTGCTCATGGCTGGCTAACGGATCTGGCTGCTCATGGCTGGCTGACGGATCTGGCTGCTCATGGCTGGCTGACGGATCTGGCTGCTCATGGCTGGCTGACGGATCTGGCTGCTCATGGCTGGCTGACGGATCTGGCTGCTCATGGCTGGCTGACGGATCTGGCTGCTCATGGCTGGCTGACGGATCTGGCTGCTCATGGCTGGCTGACGGATCTGGCTGCTCATGGCTAGCTGACGGATCTGGCTGCTCATGGCTAGCTGACGGATCTGGCTGCTCATGGCTAGCTGACGGATCTGGCTGCTCATGGCTAGCTGACGGATCTGGCTGCTCATGGCTAGCTGACGGATCTGGCTGCTCATGGCTAGCTGACGGATCTGGCTGCTCATGGCTAGCTGACGGATCTGGCTGCTCATGGCTAGCTGACGGATCTGGCTGCTCATGGCTAGCTGACGGATCTGGCTGCTCATGGCTAGCTGACGGATCTGGCTGCTCATGGCTAGCTGACGGATCTGGCTGCTCATGGCTAGCTGACGGATCTGGCTGCTCATGGCTGGCTGGCGGCTCTGGCTGCTCCTGTCTGGTTGGCGGCTCTGGCAGATCCTGTCTGGTTGGCGGCTCTGGCAGATCCTGTCTGGTTGGCGGCTCTGGCAGATCCTGTCTGACGGACGGCTCTAGCGGCTCCTGTCTGGCTGGCGGCTCTAGCGGCTCCTGTCTGGCGGACGGCTCAGTGGGCTCATGGCAGACGGGCGGCTTTGCAGGCTCATGGCAGACGGGCGGCTTTGCAGGCTCATTGCAGACGGATGGCTCAGATGGCGCTGGGGAGACGGATGGCTCAGATGGCGCTGGGGAGACGGATGGCTCAGATGGCGCTGGGGAGACGAGCAGTTCAGTCAACGCTGTGCAGACGGCAGACTCCTGCCGGCTGAGGCGCACTGTAGGCCTGGTGCGTGGTGCCGGGACTGGTGGCACCGGGCTGGAGACACGCATCTCAGGGCTAGTGCGGGGAGCAGCAACAGGACGCACAGGACTCTGGGGACACACAGGAGGCTTGGTGCGTGGTTTAGACACTGGTGGTAAAGGGCTGGAGACACGCACCATATAGCTAGTGCGTGGAGGAGGCACTGGTGGTACTGGGTTGGGGCGGGGAGGTGGCGCCGGAAATACTGGACCGTGCAGGCGTACTGGCTCCCTTGAACGCCGAGCCTGCCCAACCTTACCTGGTTCTATGCTCCCCGTCGCCTGACCAGTGCGGGGAGGTGGAATAACCCGCACCGGCCTATGTAGGCGAACCGGGGACACCATGCGTAAGGCTGGTGCCATGTACGCCGGCCCGAGGAGACGCACTGGTGACCAGATGCGTTGGGCCGGCTTCATGACATATGGCTCAACGCTCAGTCTAGCCCGGCCGATACGTGGAGCTGAAATGTACCGAACCGGGCTATGCACGCGTACAGGAGACACCGTGCGCTCTACTGCGTAACACGGTGTCTGCCCGTACTCTCGCTCTCCACGGTAAGTACAGGGAGTAGGCGCAGGTTTCCTACCTGACTTCGCCACACTCCCTTTAAGGCCCCCCCCAAGAAATTTTTGGGTTGTACTCACGGGCTTCCAGCCTTGTCTCCGTGCTGCCTCCTCATATCGCCTCCTCTCGGCTTTCGCTGCCTCCAGCTCTTCACGAGGGAGGCGATATTCTCCAGGTTTATCCCAAGGTCCATCTCTTTCCAATTCCTCCTCCCAACTCCAGAAATCCTGTGTAGGTAGGTCCTGTTGCCGCCTTCCATGCCGCTTGGTCCTATGGTGGGTAATTCTGTCTCGATCGTGTGGCGGATTAACGGACCAAAATGCAGCAGTTGGAAAATAAGCCATCTTCTTTTATTACACCACGAAGATGAACACGACACAAAAACACTTTAACAAAACAACAAAACGACCGTGAAGCTACAAACGTTGTGCACATACAAACAGGCTACAAACGTTCTTACATAGACAATTTCCCACAACCAATGAGAGCCTATGGCTACCCTAAATAAGGCTCCCAATCAGAGACAACCGAAATCAGCTGTCTCTAATTGGGAACTCATTCAGGTAACCATAGACTCTCCTAGATAACTAACCAACATAGACAACGCTAGACATATACACTCAACACAAAACCATCTACTACACCCCATAACCCCTTTACCAAATAAACACCCAAAACCAACAAAACATAAACATTACCCATGTCACACCCTGACCTAACTAAAATAATAAAGAAAACAAAGAATAATATGGCCAGGGCGTGACAGTTAGGTACTGATGTGGCTATGCCAAATGGCTGTGGGCTACACTAGTTCATTTAACAGACAAGGTTTGTGTATAATTTCATTGCATTATTTTATTTTATTTTATAGCATGAAGAATACAATTGAACAAAGCTGAATAAAATATTCATATTTTCTCCAAAAGATTTGAGGGAGTAGGTACTCCTATAGCTTAATTTAGAGTTATTAATGTAACTTTTGTTGTTCTACAAACATCGGGCTATATGTTATGATTTTGAATACATTGTAAGGCTGCATGGTGAGACTCTAATGATTTGAAAAAAGTCGCTTGAAAGGCATTAGCTCTTCTTAGTCTGTCATTCAAATTTGACAAGCACTTGATAAGGCCTCGAATTTCACAGCCGCATCCCCTTTGTGGCCGTAATGCACCCTAAAAAAACATGCCTTTTGCAGCCTGGAGTGGTGCATTGTGCCCTTCTCCCTGAATGTGCTGCGCAATCCGAGGTCTCTCACTCAAATGGCTCTTGTTCACGTGATCGGTCTTTCTCACAGGCTACATACAAGTGACACATCCGAGACACAACTGCACGCGTCCTTATCCAATTCCGAGGTGCATTTTGAAGATACTGGAACAATGTTCCACATTTACTTTTCGTCAAATGACAGGATGAGAAGGCATAACGAACAGCAAAAGCACTAGCCTAGTGCAGGTTTGAGTTTCCCCAAACCTGACACTCATGCGCTGCTTATATTTGCCAGTTAGGCACTACACCCTTTGTAAAGTGGATTAATGTGCTTCATTTTAAGAAGTTATTTGGCCATTTTAGTTGTGATACAGACATTATTAAAACATATAGGCCTATGGGCTAGGCTACATGAGGTATGCGACTATGATTCGAAAAAGTTGCAAAAAAAAGGCATTGTTTGTTATGCTGGGCATCATTCATAAATGATAATATATACAGTTGAAGTCGGAAGTTTACATACACTTAGGTTCGAGTGATTAAAACTCATTTTTCAACCACTCCACAAATATCTTGATAACAAACTATAATTCTGGCAAGTCGGTTAGGACATATAATTTTTCCAACAATTGTTTACAGACAGATTATTTCACTTATAATTCATTGTATCACAATTACCGTGGGTCAGAAGTTTACATGCACTAAGTTGACTCTGCCTTTAAACAGCTTGGAAAATTCCAGAAAATTATGTCATGGCTTTAGAAGCTTCTGATAGGCTAATTGACGTAATTTGAGTCAATTAGAGGTGTACCTGTGGATGTATTTCAAGGCCTACCTTCAAACTCAGTGACTGTTTGCTTGACATCTTGGCAAAATGTAAAGAAATCAGCCAAGACCTCAGATAAAAATTGTAGACCTCCACAAGTCTGGTTCATCCTTGGGAGCAATTTCCAAATGCCTGAAGGTACCACGTTCATCTGTACAAACAATAGTACGCAAGTATAAACACCATGAGACCAGGCAGCCGTCATACCGCTCAGGAAGGAGGTGCGTTCTGTCTCTTAGAGATGAACGTACTTTGGTGCGAAAAGCGCAAATCAATCCCAGAACAACAGCAAAGTACCTTGTGAAGATGCTTGAGGAAACAGGTACTAAAGTATCTATAACCACAGTAAAACGAGTCCTATATCGTATATTGACATAACCTAAAAGGCCGCTCAGCAAGGAAAAAGCCACTGCTCCAAAACCGCCATAAAAATGCCAGACTATGGTTTGCAACTGCACATGGGGACAAAAGAAATGTCCTCTGGTCTGATGAAACAAAAATAGAACTGTTTGGCCATAATGACCATCGTTATGTTTGGAGGAAAAAGAGGGAGGCTTGCAAGCTGAAGAACACCATCCCAACCATGAAGCACGGGGGTGGCAGCATCATGTTGTGGGGGTGCTTTGCTGCAGGACGGACTGGTGCACTTCACAAAATAGATGGCATCATGAGTAGGAAAATGATGTGGATATATTAAAGCAACATCTCTAGACATCAGTCAGGAAGTTAAATCTTGGTCGCAAATGGGTCTTCCAAATGGACAATGACCCCAAGCATACTTCCAAAGTGGTGGCAAAATGGCTTAAGGACAACAAAGTCAAGGTTTTGGAGTGGTCATCACAAAGCCCTGACCTCAATCCAATGGGAAATTTGTGGTCAGATCTGAAAAAGCGTGTGCGAGCAAGGAGGCCTACAAACCTGACTCAGTTACACCAGCTCTGTCAGGAGGAATGGGCCAAAATTCACCCAACTTATTGGGGGAAGCTTGTGGAAGGCTATCTGAAACATTTGACCCAAGTTAAACAATTTAAAGGCAATGCTAGCAAATACTAATTGAGTGCATGTAAACTTCTGACCCACTGGGAATGTGATGAAAGAAATAAAAGCTGAAATAAATCATTCTCTCTACTATTATTCTGACATTTCACATTCTTGAAATAAAGGGGTGATCCTATTTGACCTAAAACAGGGAATATTTACTCCGAATAAATGTCAGGAATTGTGAAAAACTGAGTTTAAATGTATTTGGCTAAGGTGTATGTAAACTCATTAGGCTATTCTTGATTTGTTATTGTCTTTACATATACTAAATAATATATTCATATATATATTATATTCAATAATATAATACATTCCACCTCAAGCAGACACCCTCAAGGAACTTCACTGGACTCTATGTAAACTGGAAACCATATACCCTGAGGCTGCATTTATTGTAGGTGGGGATTTGAACAAAGCAAATTTGAGAAGACTACCTAAATTCTATCAGCATATAAATTGCACTATGCGCGGGGGTATACACTTTACCACTGCTACTCTAACTTTTGCAATGCATACAAAGCCCTCCCCCACCCTCCCTTCGGCAAATCAGACCATGACACCCATCTTGCTCCTACTGTCTTATTGGCAGAAACTCAAACAGGATGTACCAGTGACTAGAACCATTCAACGCTGGTCTGACCAATTGGAATCCACGCTTCAAGATTGTTTTGATCACGCGGACTGGGATATGTTCTGGTCAGCCTCAGAGAATAACATTGATTTATACGCTGACTCTGTGATTGAATTTATAAGGAAGTGCATTGGAGATGTTTTACCCACTGTGCCTATTAAAACCTACCCTAACCAGAAACCGTGGATGGATGGCGGCATTCGCGCAAAACTGAAAGCGCGAATCTCCGCATTTAACCATGGAAAGAGGTCTGGGAATATGGCTGAATATAAACAGTGTAGATATTCCCTCTGCATGGCATTCAAAAAAGTGAAATGCCGGTACAGGGACAAAGTGGAGTCACAATTCAACGGCTCAGATGCGAGATGTATGTGGCAGGGTCTACAGGAAATCATGGACTACAAAAAGAAAACCAGCCACATCACGGACATCGACATCACACTTCCATACAAACTAAACACCTTCTTTGCACACTTTGAGGATAATACAGTGCCACCGTCACGGCCCGCTAACAGGAACTGCGCCCCCCCCTCTCCTTCTCTGTGGCCGACCTGAGTGAGACATTTAAACGTGTTAACCCTCGCAAGGCTGCTGGCCCAGACGGCATCCCTAGCCGCGTCCTCAGAGCATGCGCAGACCAGCTGGCTGGTGTGTTTACAGACATATGCAATCGCTCCCTATCCCAGTCTGCTGTCCCCACATGCTTCAAGATGGCTACCATTTTCCTGTACCCAAGAAGGCAAAGATAACTGAACTAAATAACTACCGCCCCATAGCACTCACTTCTGTCATCATGTAGTGCTTTGAGAGACTAGTCAAGGATCACATCACCTCCATCTTACCGTTCATCCTAGACCCACTTTAGTTTGCGTAGCGCCCTAACAGGTCCACAGACGATGCAATCGCCATTACACTGTACACTGCCCTATCCCATCTGGACAAGAGGAATACCTATGTAAGAATGCTGTTCATTGACTACAGCTCAGCATTCAACACCATAGTACCCTCCAAGCTCATCATCAAGTTGGAGGCCCTGGGCCTCAACCCCTCCCTGTGCAATTGGGTCCTGGACTTTCTGACGGGCCTCCCCCCCAGGTGATGAAGGTAGGAAACAACATCTCCATCTCGCTGGCCCTCAACACTGGGGCCCCACAAGGGTGTGTGCTCAGCCCCCTCCTGTACTCCCTCTTCACCCACGACTGTGTGGGAATGCACGCCTCTAACTCAATCATCAAGTTTGCAGACGACACAACAGTATTGGGCTTGATTACCAACAACAACGAGATATCCTACAGGGAGGAGGTGAGGGCACTAGGAGTGTGTTGTCAGGAAAACAACCTCTAGCACCCGATGTCACAGGTAGGCAAAAAATATCATCAAAGACAACAACCACCCGAGTCACTGCATGTTCACACTGCTACCATCCAGAAGACGAGGTCAGTACAGGTGCATCAAAGCTGGGACCGAGAGACTGAAGAACAGCTTCTATCTCAAGGCCATCAGACTGCTAAACAGCAATCACTAACTCAGAGAGGCTGCTGCCTACATGGAGACCAAATCACTGGCCACAAAAAATTGATCACTAGTCACTTTAACAAATGGATCACTATTCACTTTAAACAACGCCACTTTAAATAATGGCACTTTAATAAATGTTCATATCTTACATTACTCATATCCTATGTATATACTGTATTTTATAGCATCTATTGCACCTTGCCTATGCCGCTCGGCCATCGCTCATCCATATATTTATATGTACATATTCTCATTCACCCCTTTTAGATTTGTGAGTATTAGGTAGTTGTTGGGGAATTGTTAGATTACTTGTTAGATATTACTGCACTGTCAGAACCAGAAGTACAAGCATTTCGCTATACTCGCATTAACATCTGCTAACCATGTGTATGTGACAAACAACATTTTATTTGATCTGATTAAAACAGTTCTGTATAAATAAGGTTTGTGCAGTAGACAGGCTTAATACATTATCACAGCATATTGTCAATATTGTTCTTCTCAGACCATATTATACTTCAAAACTCGAACTTTGAAAACAAAATAGATCAGTTCAGGGCTTGAAACTAACTTGTTGTTTCCACCAGCCCCTGTGGCAGGTAGATTTTTAGCAAGCCCAAATATATTTTCGCCATAATTACACCAAAAACAAAAAATAGATGAGCATGCTTTGTAATGTTTCTAAAACATTACTAATAAGAAGTGGTGGTATATTGCTCAATTTTATTAGATTTTTTGTGACGAGTCTTTTAACCAAAATAAAACAAATGAGACAAATGCTCAGCTGCCCCTTTAAGGGCAAGAGGTTACCGTGTGCCTGCTTGTGAGATATGAGAATCTGACTATTAGCCGATGTGTCTTTGTTGAAGCATACATTCAAACGTTGAAAAACAACCTAGCTTGTGAACAAACCAATGTAAATAGCCAAGAAACACAAGGGCAATGGCTCACTTTAGTAGACCAACATTTTTGCCTGTCTCTCCCCAACCAGGCAGTGTTGATGCGCGTTGCGTGAGGTGCAATATATATTGTAGCGACCTGCACAGACAGCTGTGTGTTATGCTGTTCGTTGGTTTTGTTGTAGTTACCAGTACCCAGTGTTCACAAGGGTCCGACATGCCATGACACCGACAGTGCGTGCTGGGGGGCAGAGCAGCCCAGAGCCAGAAAAGCCTGCATGAATGGCTGAAATGAATGAACTCATTCGTGCTGTGTCGTTACAGAATGCACGCAACACACGCCCTTGTCCGATGGTCTGCTGGAGGTGTGGCCAGCAAGGCCATCTGCACCGGAATTGCCCCAGGTCCCCCAGAGCTCAGGGAAACGGCTCGGGGTCCGCATAGGTTGGGCAGTGCGGACCCCTGGCTCTCTTTCTCAACCACCACCATCGCCAGGAGGAGCCCACCGGCACGGACAGGGGAGCAAGGATCCACTTCCCCAGAAGCAGACGAGTGCAAGCAGATGGAGCCTGTTGTTGTGGTGAGCCTGACCTGTGTTGGGGACTTTTGTCATGTCCCTGTCACTGTAGAGGGGGTGCCCTGCTCTGCCCTGGTGGACACTGGGCCCACAACTGTGCAGCTCTACACAGTCACAGGTGAGCTGGCACCCATGAAAGGGAAGGGGATAATGACACTGACAGTAGGGGGCAGGACTGTACGATCCTGTGTGGGTGGCGGCAGTGCAGGATCCTTGTATTCTGGAGTTGGACTTTCTTAGGAGCACAGGCTGCCAGTTGGACCTACATAGGGCTTCTAGGGAAGGCCGGCAGTTCACACTGAGCTTCTAGGGAAGGCCGGCAGTCACCATGGCCCCCCCTAATGTCACATTCACACAACCCAACTACCCCCTTACTCCAACAGTTAAAGCAGCAGTGACTCATAGCTTCCCCCCCCACATTGGTGTGTGACTTTTCTCTAGCCCCTCTATCACCTACGACTGTGTGTTACATTCCCCCAGCTACCTCCAAGACACATCCCTCTGTGAGCCCGGGCCGCGCCCCCCCAGCCCAGCTACCCCAGATGGGAGGGGAGGGGACACTGTCTGCAGTGAGGGAGATATGGGGGAGGAACTGTGTTGGTCTTGACCCTGAGCACAGGAACGGTTGTGGCAGTTGCTGTTTGAATTCAGAGACAGCTTTGCGCTGAGTGAGGAAGAGGTGGGTCACACTCATCTGGTGCAGCATGAGATCAACACAGGTGATGGTCGGCCCATCAAGATGCATCCCCGCCGTATCCCGCTGGCACGCCAGGAGGCGGCAGACAAGGCTGTGTTGGAGATGCAGCGGGCAGACTTCATCGAGACCTCAGATAGCCCGTGGGCGGCACTAGTTGTCATGGTTCCTAAGAAGGGAGGCAAGTTGAGGTTCTGTGCGGACTACAGGAGGCTGAATTAGGTAACCAGGAAGGATTCATACCCCATACCACGTATCAATGAGTCGCTAGACCTGGTTAGGGGGTCCTCTTATTTCTCCTCACTAGACCTCTGCAGTCGCTACTGGCAGGTGCCCCTCTCCCCAGAGGCCAGAGCCAAAACTGCGTTCTCCACTAACAGAGGACACTAGCAGTTCAAGGTCCTTTGCTTCGGTTACTTTTGAGAATTTGATGGACAGGGTGCTGGATAGCATCCCCCGACAGGAGTGTCTGGTATACCTCGACGACATCATGGCCAATGGCAGCTCCTTCCAGTCAGCCCTGGGGGCGCTATGGAATGTGCCGCGGGCCTGAAGCTCCACCCCGAGAAGTGTCACTTCACAATGAGAGAGGTGTCCTCCTTGGGCCACCAAGTGGGGAAGGAGGGTATCAGCACCATGGAGGACAAAGCCGGGGCTGTCCGAGACTGGACCACCCCCACTGACCAGCATCAGCTGAAGAGCTTCCTGGGCCCGGCCTCATACTACAGGAGGTTTGTATGGGGCTTCTCAAGCATCGCTGCTCCCCTGAACCGCCTGCTGCCGAAGGACAAGGCCTTCACTTGGACAGTGGAGTGCGAGGAGACCTTCAACACCCTCAAACGTGCACTGATCAAGGCCCCTGTGCTTGACCCCCCTGACCTCACCTTGCCCTTTATCCTGGACACGGACGTGAGCAATGTGAGCATGGGGTGCTGGCACAGGTGGGGCCAGAGGGGGAGAGAGTAATGGCGTACTTCAGCAAAACATTTGACAAACATGAGCACCGTTACTGTGTCACCCGGCGGGAGCTCCTGGCTGTTGTGGCTGCTCCAACCAGGTTGCACGCTGGTTTTGACTGACTTTAAAAATCTGCTATCCGAGCAGCTAACCGATCGCTGCAGCTGTACATAGTCCATCTGTAAACTACCCACCCAATTTACCTACCTCACCCCCATACTGCTTTTATTTATTTACTTTTCTGCTCTTTTGCACACCAGTATCTCTTCTTGCACATTATCATCTGATGATTTATCACTCCAGTGTTAATCTGCTAAATTGTAATTATTCGATTTATTGCCTACCTCATGCCTTTTGCACACATTGTATATAGATTCTCTTTTTCCTACCATGTTATTGACTTGTTTATTGTTTACTCCATGTGTAACTCTGTGTTGTTGTCTGTTTACACTGCTATGCTTTATCTTGGCCAGGTCGCAGTTGCAAATGAGAACTTGTTCTCAACTAGCCTACCTGGTTAAATAAAGGTGAAATAAAAAAATAAAAAAATTACAGTTCATGAGGGTTGCCTAATCACATATATGAAGTTTTGTAAAGATGTCACCTTTTTAGCCCTTCGAAACAGTCCCTTTGACCCCAATTTAACTTCTTTGGGATAGGGGGCAGTATTTTCACGTCCGGATGAAAAGCGTGCCCAGAGTAAACTGCCTGCTACTCAGGCCCAGATGCTAGGATATGCATATTAATAGTAGACTTGGATAGAAAACACTCTGAAGTTTCTAAAACGGTTTGAATGATGTCTGTGAGTATAACATAACTCATAAGGCAGGCAAAAACCTGAAAAAAAATCCAAGCAGGAAGTGGGAAATCTGAGGTTTGTAGTTTTTCAACTCTTTGCTTATCCAAGATACAGTGGAAATAGGGTCATATTGCACCTCCTAAGGCTTCCACTAGATGTCAACAGTCTTTAGAACATTTTTTGAGGCTTCTACTGTGAGAAGGGGATTGAGTAAGGTCTCTCCCAGAGTGCCATGAGCTGACCACGCGCGTTCACGTGACAATTAGCTTGAGTTCCATTGCATTTACTGGGCTAAATGTGCGAACGAAAAGGAGGTATTTGGACATAAATGATGGATTTCATCGAACAAACATTTATTGTGGAACTGGGATTCCTGGGAGTACATTCTGATGAAGATCGTCAAAGGTAAGTGAATATTTATAATGCTATTTCTAACTTCTGTTGACTACACAACATGGCGGATATCTGTATGGCTTGGTTTTGTTTCTGAGCGCTGTACTCAGATTATTGCATGGTGTGCTTTTTCCGTAAAGTTTTTTTGAAATCTGACACAGCGGTTACATTAAGGAGAAGTGGATCTAAAATTCCATGCATAGCAGTTGTATCTTTTAGCAATGTTTATTATGAGTATTTCTTTAAATTGATGTGGCTCTCTGCAAAATCACCGGATGTTTTGGAACTACTGAACAAAACGCGGCAATGTAAACTGAGATTTTTGGATATAAATATGAACTTTATCGAACAAAACATACATGTATTGTGTAACATGAAGTCCTATGAGTGTCATCTGATGAAGATCATCAAAGGTTAGTGAGTAATTTATCTCTATTTCTGCTTTTTGTGACTCATCTCCTTGGCTGGAAAAATGGCTGTGTTTTTCTGTGACTTGGCTCTGACCTAACATAATCGTTTGGTGTGCTTTCGTCGTAAAGCCTTTTTGAAATTGGACACTGTGGCTGGATTTACAACAAGTGTATCTTTAAAATGGTGTATAATACATGTATGTGTGAGGAATTTTAATTATGAGATTTCTGTTTGAATTTGGCGCCCTGCACTTTCACTGGATGATGGTCAGTTTACAATTGGCTCATTCATCCCTCTCCTCTCCCCTGTAACTATTCCCCAGGTCGTTGCTGCAAATGAGAACGTGTTCTCAGTCAACTTACCTGGTAAAATAAAGGTAAAATAAAAAAATAAAAAATAAAAAAGGTGGGACGTTAGCGTCCCATGTACCCTAGAGAGGTTAAGGCACAGGAAGCTGAAAGTGAGCACATATCCTCCTTGGGGTAAGCTTTTACAGAATCCTGAGATTTAAATCTTTACGTTAAGAACTGACTGATTTACAGAGGGTTAAGTGCAGTGTTTTCACAAACTGCAGGTTGGGTATATCAAAACACTTTCAGGGTGATTTTAACCACTTCCGGTTGCTCCAGGAAGCTTAGAATCAACAGGTAGTCCTCATAGTGGCCTGATGGATTGTCATCGAAGACAGTTTGACATGGCATTCATAACCCACATAGGCTTCAGGTTGAAGTTGGGGGAGCAGGCAATGTATTCCTATGGGGAGAGATGTCATTGCAAACTGTTAGATGAAAACACCCTGTTTTCACTGTTAAGGGTTAATGCCACATGGTCATGGTTCAGCTTGCACAGATCGGGAGGACCGTAGGAATGTTCCTGTGGTTGAATTATGCTTCTAACCCTAACGGTTCTGCCGCGGTCATCCAAAAGCACCTGAAATTTAGGCCAGGCTTCATTTTGGGCCTACTTTCTTTCACGGTCGCTGCGCTCAGAGCGAGCTACAGTCAAGCGGGGTATCTCATTGAACTCGGCACGGCCTAGAGACTATGGTGATGCCATTTTTTGTGTTTATTTCAGTCTGTCATTTTGGTGATGGTTCATCACTGTTTAAACATATTGCAAATGTACAAAAGTCACACATCAAGTAAGCGTCTATCAGTCAATAAGATATCATTCTGACACCAAACGGATACAAACTGACACCAAACCCACTTTGTCCAACTCGTTTAAAATCCAACCATCACATATTTCAGAGCAGACCCAAAATTCACAGTGCCTTCTGTTCAGAAACTTTAGGGTCTGTCTCTATGGGTCGAGGTGGTTTCAATGCACCTAGACTTGTGATTCTGTGACTTTTCTAAATGTTGTCATTTTCGCGATGGTCAAAATTAATTGAAATCATTGCAAATGTATAAGGCTGTTTCTCGGCCCGAGAACCTTCTAGAGCCACATAACTCACTGTGCACGATCAACTTATGCTGAAGAACATGTATATAAAGTTCCAGAGCTCTAGGTCTGACGGTTCTTTGATAGTTCGAACGCATGTAACTATTGCAGGCTCTGTGTGCCTGTAAGCCCCTCACTGTTACTCCCCAGTGACAGTGTGTGTGATTTCAGAAAATCACAGAAACAACGTAGCCCCCCGAAACCCACCTTTATGGATTCGTCTGAACACGCCGCAACTGGATCTAACTTTTTTTTTTTTTTTTCTTTAACCATCATCAATGGTCGTAATTTCCGATAAATGGCTGGTTCTTTTTTTCCTGACACCGTAGGTTCATGTACTTTGACGTGAAGCGGTCAAATTAGCGCTCTATTCACGTTTTTGACCTTTAATCCCAGAAGAATGGCCTTAACTCAAAAAGGGTTGAGGCCTCAACGCCATCTTGTTTCTGGGCTAACAGTCCATTAGACCAAACCTACCAAACCTAAATGGAAACCAAATGTTTAGAGAGGCTTTATTTGATGACTTCTCGGAAGACCTGGCCCTGGGGCACGGCCCGAGGCCGTCGGCGAATTTTAAAAACATCCTCATCAATCAAACAGCAAATGCCATTTGCGTTTCTTATGTAGGTACCGGTACAGAGCCAGTTACACTAGCATGCTCTAATTGTAATGCTCGCATTTGTTCCCTGCTCATTCGGTTGTTTCTATGCTAACAGACGAATCACAAATCTACAGCCATCAACTTACTGTTATCTTACTTACTGTTATATTACTGGTCCCGTGTGGCTCAGTTGGTAGAGCATGGCGCCTGCAACGCCAGGGTTGTGGGTTCAATTCCCATGGGGGGACCAGGGTTCAATTCCCAGGGGGGGACCAGGATGAATATGTATGAACTTTCCAATTTGAAAGTCGCTCTGGAAAAGAGCGTCTGGTAAATGTTATACTGCACATATTGGATTTTATACTATTTTTGTAATTGTTATGTTTGATTACAAAATAACCCCGTCTGATATTGACATGCAAGCGACAAATTGCGAATCTTCTCCTTTGTTGCTCCTTGCGGAAACAAGCGAACAAGTCTTTGGTTGCCTAGGTCACAATGCAGCAGCAGCACACATAGAACTAGAATGAATAGAAGGAGTTCGGAACCTCTAACCTGGTTTTAATGACTTTGCCTCTAACCCTGGCAATAGGGTCAATGCATTCTAGCCACTAATGTACAATAAGAACTGGAGTCTGCGTCCAAGAAGTCTGCCGTTGTTTTCAAGGTAATCTAGTTTTCAAGGTAATCTAGTCACGCATACGCCGATTCATGGTACGTCTATATTCAGGTTGCATCTGGTTTAACCGAGCCAACATCACATGCGCACTAGCACTCCATGCTCACAGGGAGCAGCGTGAGCAGTGATCATGTCATCCAAAAACATTACAGACATTGGATCAATATAAAATATTAATATCTTCAGCTGGGAGTGATGATGAAAAATCAAATTCGGCCTCAGTGACAATTATTTGAACAATTCAATGGATGTTTTGTGCACCAAGGTAATGACTAGTGTCTTTTTAAGAATTTTCTAATCTGACTTCTCTATATGCCCGTGTATGGAAATTGTCTTTCTGGGCCGGGCGTCAGTTAAACTTATTTTTCATTGAAATAACATGGCTGGTTAGCTACCTAGCATTAGAGACTTCTGGCTAGCCTGTAACTAAAAGGCTCTGCATGGTCAATCCGTCATCTGCAGTGGCCATACAGCATTGACTGCAAAAGGCATTCATACTTTGTGCGCGTCGCTGAGCAGAGCTGTTGTGAAGGATGTTGTCAAGGAAGTGAATTTGTGTTTATACAGAACCTCCCGCCTCCAACTACCATCAACCAATCATGTCAATGTGGAGCTATGCTGAGCAGTGCCAGATTGGAAGAGGAAGAGAGAGGCCCAACACGTTGTTTTGCAGACCAAGAAATTAGTATTTGTATGGAGGTCAATGAGAGAGTGTTGAATTTGGTCAATAAAAACATTTATGGCTTAATTGCTACGTGAGGTTATTTTGATCTATTAGAAGTTGCGTAATGCTTAAGAAGCGCCTGAGAAGTTCCACTTCCTGTTTGAATTGTTTCTGAGGTGGCAGATTTTCAACCAAGCTCTCATTGAAATTACAGCGAGATATTGATGAGTTTTCACTTCCTACGGCTTCCACTAGATGTCAACAGTCAATAGAACTTTGTCTGATGACTCTAATGTGAAGGGGGGCCGAAGGAGACAGGAATTAGTAATCACTGCCATGAGGTGACCACGCATTGAACACGCGCCTTCACATGAGGAGGACCTCCGTTCCACTGCTCTTCTGAAGTCAATCTAATTCTCCGGTTGGAACGTTATTCAAGCTGTATGTTAACAACATTCTAAAGATTAATTCAGTACATCGTTTGACATGTTTCTACTGACTGTTACGGAACTTTTGGACATTTCGTCACATTATAGTGGATGCACTTTGTGACTTTGGAATTGTTTACCGCTAACGCGCTAACCAAAGTAGCTAATTGTAGCCATCTGATTCAATGAATGAAGGAGCCGAGTTTTTTACTACCATAAATTATATAAATAATCTTTGTTTCATAGTGTACTTTATTTTAAATTTAGTTTAGTCACATGATTTCTTAATTTACAGAACGTTTGCCAATCAGTTGGGCTGCCAGACTTAATTGCCATACCTTTTGCCTCATCCCTCTCAACCATATAATTTTTCAAATCCTCATCAATCCAAGGGGATTTAACAGTTTTTATAGTCATTTTCTTATTGGGTGCGTGCTTATTAGTAACTGGAATAAGTAGTTTCATAAATGCGTCAAGTGCAGCGTCTGGTTGCTCCTCATTACACACCACAGAACAGCAAATATTCTTTAGATCATTAACATATGAATCACTACAAAACTTATTGTATGACCTCTTATACACTATATTAGGCCCAGCCTTTGGAACTTTGGTAATCCTAGATATGGCTATTATATTGTGATCACTACATCCTATGGATTTGGATACTGCTTTAAAGCAAATATCTGCAGCGTTAGTAAAAATGTGATCAATACATGTTGTTGATTTAATTCCTGTGCTGTTTGTAATTACTCTGGTAGGTTGACTGACAGCCTGATCCAGGTTGCAGGCACTGGTTACAATTTGAAGTTTTTTCCTGAGTGAGCAGCTTGATGATAGCCAGTCAATATTTATATCACCCAGAAAATATACTTCTCTGTTGATATCACCTACATTATCAAGCATTTCACACATAATATCCAGATACTGACTGTTAGCACTTGGTGGTCTATAGCAGCTTCCCACAAGAATGGGCTTTAGGTGATGCAGATGAACCTGTAGCCATATTACTTCAACAGTATTTAACATCAGATCGTCTCTAAGCTTTACAGGAATGTGGTTCTGAATATTGACCACAACACCGCCTCCTTTGGCATTTTTGTCTTTTCGGTAGATGTTATAACCATGTATTGCTACCACTGTATCATCAAAGGTATTATCTAAGTGAGTTTTAGAGATAGTCAGAATATGAATGTCAATTAGGCTACATATGTTAATATGGGATATTTTCAACCCTTTTCTGGGTTGCTTGATTGTTTTTAATGCTTTACTGGGAAGCTTATCAGAGGTAGACTTACTCATGTTATTTACATTGGAGCTGATGGTGCAGGGTGACCTGCATGAAGTGGTCTTCCTACTACTGCACACTGCCTCAGTGCTAACAATGTAACTCTGGTTTATAGGCTCATGATTACTGCTTACAATAGCTGTAGGAAAAAACAGATGCATTCGGTGCAATTATGGGTACATAAATAAAATTACTTACATTGTGTTTGACAATGCCCTTAAGATCATGTACATTTGATGCAGCATTATGACGACTCATTGTCACAATGGTAGGGATTAACGGAGCTGGTCTTGGATCATTTACCAGTCATTGTTTCAACGCAGCCTTGAAATGCATCCAGCAGCCAAGATGATTTGGATAGACTCCATCATCCCTGTAGAGTATCTTTTGTTTCCAGAAGGCGTCAAAGTTATCAATAAAAATGACTCCAGCAGAGCTACAGTAGTCTTTTAGCAAGATGTGTAATGCCTGCAGTCTGCTGAATCTTTAACACCCGCGGCCCAACGATGGTACTGGACCTGAAATTATTGGCCTGTTTTTGGAGTCTTTTAATGCTAAAATCAGTTCTTTAAAATCAATTTTCAAACTTTCCGAGCCAGACCTTCTGATGTCATTTGAACCCACATGGACTACGACAGTGTCAGCTCCTGGCATCTGTGGTAGAACAGTCAGAGGCAGCCTTGTTATGTCCTGTACTCGTGCTCCTGGGTAGCACAGGGTTTTTTCACAAGCTCCGGTGTCTAAGAGATACTTCATATATTTCTACGACATAAAATGGCGAGTTAGCCAGGAGTGGCTACAAGGGACCAATAATGGGTGGAAAACTCTGTAGCTGCAGAGGGGTCATTTTGGATGAATTACACAAACAAGTGGCCACCTAAAAATAGTTAAGCAAAGTTGTTACTTATAGTATAAAGTTTGTGTGGTTCGTTTCAAGAGCCTGCCTCAGAAATATAACACCAAGTAGGTCTCTCCAAATTGAACAAACTAAGGATATTAAAAGCTTTTGAGTTCAATAAAGTGCATGCAAAACAATGAAGGGATAAAAGCTTTGAGGGTTGCAACAGTGAAAATATAATTGAAATATTGGTGTGCCTCATCTGTTTTGATTGGCTCAGTTGAGTGAGGTTATTCACCTGTTTTATTTGGGTAGTTCATCTGACCAGTTTGTTCAGGCTGTTTGAGTTTGGATAGTTTTTTCTGATTCAGTTTGGCCGGACTTGTTTGTTCAACCTGTTTGAGGTTGTGAACGCAACTTGTTGCAAATGCAATTCATTCATGTTATTCAATCGGTCCGAGTCGGGTTGGTCACTCAATTCATCCAGCTCATCTGGGGCATTTGTTGGATCTCGTACAATACATCTGTCTGCCCTTTTGGCTGTTCCGCTCAATCCATTTCTGGGGCGGCAACTGTCCGTATGCACGATCGAATAAAAATAAATAAAAGTCCTATGGATCACTCTCTAGTGTGTTGAGGAAATGTATCACTGGGGGACTACACGGATAGGCAGAAAGTCCTGTGGATACCGCTTTGTTGAGGAAGTGAATCAATATAGGGCTGCATATGCAGGCGAAAACCCCTGTATAATATCACTTTTCTGTGCCGAGGAAGTGTATCAGAGAAGGGATGAATTTGCAGGTCGCTTAGGAAAGCGTAAGAGATTGTGAAAGTGAGAGTGAAAATCTTTTGTCCTTGGTGGGGAAAAGGTTGCGCACCACTCCTGGATCGTCACTTAAGTGTGACCCGACCAGTCCTAATTCAAGATGGCGGACTGAACTTAGCTACAGTTGAAGTCGGAAGTTTACATAAGAGTGTCTAGTTTGAGAAACAGATGCCTCACAAGTCCTCAACTGGCAGCTTCATTAAACAGTACCCGCAAAACACCAGTCTCAACGTCAACAGCGAAGAGGGGACTCCGGGATGCTGGCCTTCTAGGCAGAGTTGCAAAGAAAAAGTTATTGTTGACAGTGAGATGATATTAATTTTTTTGCTGAGTTTAGCTGTTCCATTTTTTTTATTTTTTTCAAAAACAATGACATTTCTAAGTGACCCCAAACTTTTGAATGGCAGTGAATTTCTTAGAATGAGGCTGAAAAATGGGTGGATTGCAAACCAGGTAGTGTGTGGGTGTCGTGTCACTTAGTGCCAGTGGATGGCGCTATGCTCTACCAACTGAGCTACATGGGACATCATTAAACCTCATAGAAAAGATCTGGTTCTTCGCTTCAATTGTCTTCATTTTTCTCCAAATTGAGCTAGAGAAAGAGAACAGAGTGTAAAACATCAGACTTTAACAAAAATGACAATCTAATATCAGCCATATAAGATTAAAGGATATGCGAGACAGACAGACACAGACAACCAAAGACAAACAGCAGTTGAAGGTCAATTGACATTAATACGTGTCATACCTCTCTGAGGTCCATCGCATCACGCAGCATGTAGCGGATTCTGGGGGATGTCCTCTTTTTATTAATGATCACCACAATCTGCCTGTAGTGCTGATCCATTCTGGACTGTGGAAGTATAGACTGGCTATTAGTGATCACATTTATAAAATCAGAAAGACAAACAGACAAGAGACAGACGATATGTAGTTGTACCTCAGCCTCCTGAGAATCCTCCTCTAAGTCCTTGCCGATGGTGAAGAGTAATGTGCACAAGCCCTCCAGTGAACCATCATCACCATTCTTTAGTAGCTTTACAATGCAGTTGTGCATGACGGCCTCCATAATCATCTTTAGCTTGAACAACTCGCACATGAACCTGATGTTGCATAGCAACTCCCGCTGCCCCTCTGCCTTCGTCTCCTCCAGCTCCTCCCTCAGTCGCTGTCGGTCCTCCTTCTGGAAGGAATCAGGGAGATTTGGTGAGCCTGCCTTGAACTAATCAAAATTGCATTGGACTAAACAAGGTACAAGTTAGTGAGTTGTTACAAGCGTTACAATTATCAGTTGAAGGGAATAAATTCTTCAATGTAAGGTTAACGGCTAGTAGACCAAAAGTGATAGGGGGCTTCATGACCACAATCCCGAACTATCTACAGTCGTGGAATTTTTTTTTGAGAATGACACAAATATTAATTTTCACAAAGTCTGCTGCCTCAGTTTGGGTGATGGCAATTTGCATATACTCCAGAATGTTATGAAAAGTGATCAGATGAATTGCAAAGTCCCTCTTTGCCATGCAAATTAACTGAATCCCCCAAAACCTTTTCTACTGCATTTCAGCCCTGCCACAAAAGGACCAGCTGACATCATGTCAGTGATTCTCCCATTAACACAGGTGTGAGTGTTGGCGAGGACAAGGCTGGAGATCACTCTGTCATGCTGATTGAGTTCGAATAACAGACTGGAAGCTTCAAAAGGAGGGTGGTGCTTGTAATCATTGTTCTTCCTCTGTCAACCATGGTTACCTGCAAGGATCTGCAAGGATCATTGCTTTTCACAAAAAGGGCTTCACTGGCAAGGATGTTGCTGCCAGTAAGATTGCACCTAAATCAACTATTTATCGGATCATCAAGAACTTCAAGGAGGTAGCGGTTCAATTGTTGTGAAGAAGGCTTCAGGAAGGTCCAACAAGCGACAGGACGTCTCCTAAGGTTAATTCAGCTGCAGGATCGGGGCACCACCAGTACATAGCTTGCTCAGGAATGGCAGTAGGCAGGTGTGAGTGCATCTGCACGCACAGTGAGGCGAAGACTTTTGGAGGATGGCCTGGTGTCAAGAAGGGCAGCAAAGAAGCCACTTCTCTCCAGGAAAAACATCAGGGACAGACTGATATTCTGCAAAAGGTACAGGGATTGGACTGCTGAGGACTGGGGTAAAGTCATTGTCTCTGATGAATCCCCTTTCCAATTGTTTGGGGCATCCGGAAAAAAGCTTGTCTGGAGAAGACAAGGTGAGCGCTACCATCAGTCCTGTGTCATGCCAACAGTAAAGCATCCTGAGAACATTCATGTTTGGGGTTGCTTCTCAGCCAAGGGAGTGGGCTCACTCACAATTTTGCCTAAGAACACAGCCATGAATAAAGAATGGTACCAACACATCCTCTGAGAGCAACTTCTCCCAACCATCCAGGAACAGTTTGGTGATGAACAAGTTTGGTGATGGAGCACCTTGCCGTAAGGCAAAAGTGATAACTAAGTGGCTCGGGGAACAAAACATCAATATTTTGGGTCCATGGCCAGGAAACTCCCCAGACCTTAATCCCATTGAGAACTTGTGGTCAATCCCCAAGATGCGGGTGTACAAACAAAAACCCACAAATTCTGACAAACTCCAAGCATTGATTATGCAAGAATGGGCTGCCATCAGTCAGGATGTGGCCCAGAAGTTAATTGACAGCATGCCAGGGTGGATTGCAGAGGTCTTGAAAAAGAAGGGTCAATACTGCGAATATTGACTCTTTGCATCAACTTCATGTAATTGTCAATAAAAGCATTTGACACTTATGAAATGCTTGTAGTTATGCTTCAGTATTCCATAGTAACATCTGACAAAAATATCTAAAGACACTGAGGCAGCAGACTTTGTGAAATTTATATTTGTGTCATTCTCAAAACTTTTTGATTTGCTAGGTAGCTTTAGCGCAATGACAAAGTCTAATAGACTTCCAGTTATTGCGCTAATGCTACCTAGCAACTTCCTTCAAACGGAACACGGAGACATACAAATGGTATCCACGAGTTCATCTGACTCTGGGAAAGTAGGGCTTCATTGGCAAAATCTCAAACTATCCCTTTAAATCAATTACAATTGTTAAGAAAGCATAAGGCATTATGAGGAGAAATTATGTTCATGTAATGTATACTGAACAAAAATATAAAACGCAACATGTAAAGTGTTGGTCCCATGTTTCATGAGCTGAAATAAAAGATCCCAGGAATGTTCCATATGCACAAAAATCTTATTTCATATGTTGTGCAGAAATGTGTTTACATCCCTGTTAAAATAATCCAGCCACTTAACAGGTGTGGAATATCAAGAAGCTGATTAAACAGCATGATCATTACACAGGTGCCACTTGTAATGGGGACAATAAAAGGACACTCGAAATGTGCAGTTGTCACAACACAATGCCACAGATGTCTCAAGTTGAAGCAGGGTGCAATTGGCATGCTGACTGAAGGAATGTCCACCAGAGCTGTTGCCAGAGAATTTAAAGTTAATTTCTCCACCATAAGCCGTTGTTTTAGAGAATTTGGTGGTATGTGCAACCGGCCTCACAACTGCAGACCACATGTACGGCGTATGGGCGAGCAGTTTGCTGATGTCAATGTTGTGAAATGAGTGCCCCATGATGGCGGCGGGGTTATGGTATAGGCAAGCTAAGGACAACAAACACAATTGCATTTTATCGATGACTATTTGAATGCAGAGACACCGTGACGAGATCCTGAGGCTCATTGTCGTGCCATTCATCCGCCGCCATCACCTCATGTTTCAGCATGATAATACATGGGCCCATGTCGCAAGGATCTGTACACAATTCATGGAAGCTGAAAATGTCCCAGTTCTTCCATTGTCTGCATACTCAGACATCACCCACTGAGTATGTCTGGGATGCTCTGGATCGACGTGTACGTCAGCCTGTTGCAGTTCCCGCAAATATCCAGCAACATCGCACAGCCATTGAAGAAGAGTGGGACAACATTCCACAGGCCACAATCAACAGCCTGATCAACTCTATGTGAAGGAGTTGTGTCGCGCTGCATGAGGCAAATGGTGGTCACTCCAGATACTGACTGGTTTTCTGATCCATGCACCTACTTTTTAAAATGTTTTTCAGGTATCGGTGACAAGTCATGTAAGGTATAATATTCCCTGTCATGTGGAATCCATAGATTAGGGCTTAATGAATTTATTTCAATTGACTGATATGAACTGTAACTCAGTAAAATCTTTGAAATTGTTGCTTGTTGCATTTTCTTTTTTTGTTCAGTATAGATCAAGTTCAAGTAATTTTGACATCAAAATGTTGGTCTACCTCAGTGATCGAGTCCAGTTCTCTCTGCATTTCCTTTAAGATCTTACTATTGTCTTTCTCAAAGCCCTTCTGGCATCGGTTCAGCAGCAGCTTGCGGAAGGGTACTGTCACTCCGGGTACTTTCAGCTGAAAAGGCAGGATATGTGGCAGGTAAAACTCATTGAAGGTTGATGGGTTGTTGTTATTGTGTCAGAGAGAGCAAGTGAGAGAGCAAGATGGACAGAGAGAAGGAAAAATACAAAAATACGTTTGTTTTTTTGCTATCACCTCTGGGATTGAGATGGTGAGAAATAGACAGAAAACTTTAACATGTAGACTTACCCCCATGAGTTGGTGATGGTGGCACACCTTGGCGTAGACATCAGCGTAGGTAGGGTATTCAATGGCATTCTTATATATGCGGTCAATAAAGCCCTTGAGTTTGTCCTCGGTGTCAATGGTAAATGCACTCACTACCTTCATCGACTGATGGAAGTTCTTAGGAGTCAGCCTGTCCAGGATGTCATCCATTTGTGCATATATTTCCTCTGTCTTCACTGTATCTAGGTCCACAAAGTCCTCCTTCAAAGTCATAAATTAGGGGGCAGGTGGGGGAGTAAACAAACAATATAGAACCAGGAGATTATTCTAAAACACACATTTTCTGGACAGATCTTACCAGGTCCTTTTCTTCCACCTCGGGTCTGTCAAGAGAAGTG
Source organism: Salvelinus fontinalis (assembly GCF_029448725.1). Taxonomy (NCBI): domain Eukaryota; kingdom Metazoa; phylum Chordata; class Actinopteri; order Salmoniformes; family Salmonidae; genus Salvelinus; species Salvelinus fontinalis. The sequence continues at coordinate 722,644 of NC_074689.1, read as the reverse complement.
ATGGCTGTGAGAGAGGGCGAGGGAGAGAGGGGCAAGAGAGAGAGAATCTGGGATTGGCACATCCATTTGAATTAAATTATAAATATAGCCATTGATTCTTCAGGAACATGAGTTAGAAATGCCATGTGAGCTTAGTTCAACTTTCTTGTTCTACCACAAACCAAAATATGAGCTTATATAAAAACTTGTTTGTAAATAAACACATAGCTTCAAAAAACAAAACACAGTCATTTTGATCTCATGGATGGTCAGTCCTCGTCCTCCATAGCACTGGCTAAGAGTTTGAGAGAAGTTACATTTCTCCAGCTCCATCCCTCAGCTGTTTACCCCAAAAAGTGGCTGGTTGACCAGTTGTTACCCCCGATTGCACCTTTAAAAAAGGTAAGCTAGAGGTCGAGAACCACTGAGATACTTTACTTTGGGCCAATTGTGCTGTAATGGTAATGCTTACTGTATGGTTCCAGCATGTCTTCAACTGTTGAAAAAAAAAGAATGTTATGTCTGAAGGAATCTGGTTTATGCTAAAACAAATAGTACAGATATAATCCTTAATGAGTACCTATTTCATAAAACCTCTTAAATTGTCTCTTGGAGGTATTTTCAAATAGCTTTTGGATTTTAGTGGCATATATCCTCTTCACTTTTCCAAAAGCCTCAGTGATGCTGGGCAATTTCTACAGACAGACAAATAAACATTCAGTAAATCAGAAACTGTACAAATCCAATTCAGAAAGACAGTAAATACACTGATGAAATGGTAAAACACAACAGGTGTCCATATAAATAGTTACAGTGAAACCTAAGAGCCCATCATAAGTATTCACCCTGTGTGTTACAAAGTGGGGTTAAAATGGATTAAATTGTCACTCTGTAAAAAATCTAAGTGGAAGATCAATTCTAAACATAAAAATGTAAAAAAATCCCCCCCTTTCCACATTTTGTTACGTTAGACTTATTCTAAAATGTTATATAAAAAAAATCCTCATCAATTTACACACAATACCCCATAATGACAATGCGAAAATATAAAAGTATTCAGACCCTTTGCTATGAGACTTGAAATTGAGCTCAGGTGCATCATGTTTCCATTGATCATTCTTGCTGTTTCTACAACTTGATTGTATTCCACTTGTGGTAAATTCAATTGATTGGACATGATTTGGAAAGGCGTAAACCAGTCTAAATATAAGGTCCCACAGTTGACAGTGCATGTCAGAGCAAAAACCAAGCCATGAGGTCGAAGGAATTGTCCGTAGAGCTCCGAAACAGGATTGTGTCGAGGCACAGATCTGGGGCAGGATACCAAAACATTTCTGCACCATTGAAGGTCCCCAATAACACAGTGGCCTCCATCATTCTTATATGAAAGAACCCGATGGTCACTCTGACAGAGCTCCAGAGTTCCTCTGTGGAGATGGGAGAATCTTCCAGAAGAGTATCTCTGCAGCACTCCACCAATCAGGCCTTCATGGTAGTGGCCCAGGACCTCAGACTGGGGCAACGGTTCACCTTCCAACAGAACAATGACCCTAAGCACACAGCCAAGAGAACGCAGGAGTGGCTTCGGGACAATTTTCTGAATGTCCTTGAGTGGGCCAGCCCGCAGAGCCCGGACTTGAACCCGATCCAACATCTCTGGAGACCTGAAAATAGCTGTGCAGCGACACTCCCCAACCTGACTGAGCTTCAGAGGATCTGCAGAGAAGAATGGGAGAAACTCCAATACAGGTGTGCCAAGGTTTGAGAAGCCTTGAGAAGACTCAAGGCTATAATCGCTGCCAAAGGTGCTTCAACAAAGTACTGAGTAAAGAGTCTGAATACTTATGTAAATGTGATAGTTCCATTTCTTTTTTTAAAACATTTGCATAAAAAACATTTCATACATTTTGCTTTGTCATTATGGGGTATTGTGTGTAGATTGATGAGGGCGAAAAACAATTTAATAAACTTTAGAACAAGGCGTTAATGTAACAAAGTCTGAATACATTGTAGAATAATAGTGAAGACATTAGAACTATGAAATAACACATATGGGATCATGTAGTAACCAAAAAAAAGTGTTAAACAAGTCAACATATATTGTAGATTATTCAAAGTAGCCACCCTTTGCCTTGATGACAGCTTTGCAAACTGTTGGCATTGCCTCAACCACCTTCACCAACAGTCTTGAAGGAGTTCCCACATATGCTGAGCACTTGTTGGCTGCTTTTCCTTCACTCCACGGTCCAACTCATCCCAAACCATCTCAATTGGATTGAGGTCGGGTGATTGTGGAGGCCAGGTCATCTGATGCAGCACTCCATTACTCTCCTTTTTGGTCAAATAGCCCATACACAGCCTGGTGGTGTGTTGGGTCATTGTCCTGTTGAAAAACAAATGATAGTCCCACTAAGCGCAAACCAGATGGGATCGCATATCGCTGCAGAATGCTGTGGTAGCTATGCTGGTTAAGTGTACCTTGAATTCTAAAAAAATCACAGACAGTGTCACCAGCAAAGCACCACCACACCTCCTCATCCATGCTTCACGGTAGGAACTACACATGGAGATCATCCATTCACCTACTCTGCGTCTCACAAAGACAGTGGTGGGAACCAAACATCTCAAATTTGGACTCGACCAAAAGGACATTCCACCGGTCTAATGTCCATTGCTTGTGTTTCTTGGCCTAAGCAAGTCTCTTCTTCTTATTGGTCCTTTAGTAGTGGTTCTTTGCAGCAATTTGACCATGTAGGTCTGATTCACAGTCTCCTCTGAACAGTTGATATTGAGATGTGTCTGTTATTTGAACTCTGTGAAGCATTGATTTGGGCTACAATTTCTGAGGCTGGTAACTCTAATGAACTTATCCTCTGCAGCAGAGGTAACTATGGGTCTTCCGTTCCTGTGGCGGTCCTCATGAGAGCCAGTTTCATCATAGCGCTTGATGGTTTTTGCGACTGCACTTGAAAATCTTTCAAAGTTCGTGAAATATTCTGGATTGACTGACCTTTATGTCTTAAAGTAATGATGGACTGTCTCTTTGCTTATTATTTTAGCTGTTCTTGACATAATATGGACTTGGGCTTTTACCAAATAGGGCTATCTTCTGTAAACTACCCCTACCTTGTCACAACAACTGATTGGCACAAACACATTATGAAGGAAAGAAATTCCACAAATTAGCTTTTAACAAGGCACAATTAATTTGAAATGCATTCCAGGTGACTATCTCATGAAACTGGTTGAGAGAATGCAAAGAGTGTGCAAAGCTGTCAAGGCAAAGGGTGGCTATTTTGAAGAATCTCAAATATAAATTATATTTTGATTTGTTTAACACTTTTTTGGTTACTACATGATTCCATGTGTTATTTCATAGTGTTGATGTCTTCACTATTATTCTATAATGTGGAAAATAGTAAAAATAAAGTAAAACCCATGAATGAGTAGGTGTGTCCAAACTTTTGACTGGTACCGTATATGGAAATATTACCCACCGCAAAATAATCCAAGGGGGTGAACACTTATGAAAACCTGTAACACTTTATTAGAGAGCTCCTGATCTTACCTGGAGGAAATGGGGGACGTCCTCTATGTGTGGAAGCTGCCTACCCTCTGTTTCAGTCCTCTTCAGCTCATCAAGCTCCTTCTCGAGTGTCTGTATGAGTCCCTCAGCCTCACTCACCATCTCCTTCTCTTTTGCTTGGATCCACTCTCTCACCTCTGAGCACCTTGTCTCAATCAATTTGGTGAAGAACCTCTCACCGTCCTCCAGTGTAGCCTGAGATAAGCACTGTCAAAAGACAGAGAGAGAGAGAAAGAGTCGTCCGTTTCAAGGTGTTTGTCTCAGAAAGTTTGGTAAGCATATGCTTTGTTCCGACTCTCCACACTTCTCCCATAGTATGGACTTGCACACTCCTTGTCTAGATTATAATTGAAATGCATTGGCTGGAGGGAGTTAAATCCATCATTGTTAAATCCATTACGGGGAGTGTGCAACTGCACACTTTGGGAGAACGGTGGAGAATAACGGAGCCATAGGATGAATAGCAATTGTACTTGCTTGATTCCTCATTGAAGGAGAAGAAACTCCAGACCTTATACAGTATGACGCGATTCACCTGACGGGACCAGAGTTTTTCCTAATCAGGTCACATTTTATAAAAACTTCTGGAAAAACTCCTGGCCTTGGGGAAGATGAAAACCCTGTCAAACTGCTGCAACCTTGAACTTGTTCATATGAATCATCTTTTAAAAGCAGGACTGGGGGAGGACAGGGTGCATAATATGTTAGACTACGCAGCTGCTGTTGTAAGTAGCTTAGTTGATCGGACTAAAAAATTGTCTTGTTTCCATGCAATACAGCATGTCAGATCGCAAATATATATATATATATTTTTTTTAACCTTTATTTAACTAGGCAAGTCAGTTAAGAACAAATTCTTATTTTCAATGACGGCCTAGGAACTGCCTGTTCAGGGGCAGAACGACAGATTTGTACCTTGTCAGCTCGGGGATTTGAACTTGCAACCTTTCGGTTACTAGTCCAACGCTCTAACCACTAGGCTACCCTGCCGCCCCTATATATATATAGGTGTATAGGCTGCCACATATATGTAAGAGTTCTTGCTTGTGTTTATTGGGAGTGATGTGTTATCAGCTTGTTAAATAAATTCCAGAGCAAAGTGGAGAGCGCGACTTGAGCTTTTTGCGTTGTGACCGGTATGCGCGACCTGTGATTCCCGTGAATCTGATTGGTCAAGATATGCAAAGAGCCTGCAGCAGCACTCCAATGTGAAGGTCAGAGAAAATGTGCGAGAGTTGACAAGTCATGAGGCAAATCGGTAAACAAAAAAAACAGAACTTTGCCCCTCTTTTTAACGCTTAACTCTGTCCAACAGAAATTCTTGTTTTCGTTACAAAACGTTTTGCAATGGAATCCGACTAATGAATACACCCCTGATGTCTGACCTTTAGAGACTCCACTTCTTGTCTCAGTTTCTGTAGCTCCTCCTCTCTCTCCTGGATTATCTGCTGGCATGTTTTAAAGGGCACACTAACCTTTTTCTGTGGACAAACATACAGACAGCTGTAATTGGCATCACACAATGGATCAAAACATATCCCTTTGTGATACATACATCAGCATGGTCTCTATTCAGGTTGAAATATGTCTATCTAGACTAGCTGATGGGTAAAGCCTGCAACATTTCTCTCTTATCCTTAGCCTATAACGGTATCCCATGAATACCTTCTTGGTAGCCCGCCCTGCAGAGTCTGTCTCATGGTCTTCAGCTTTCAGGTTATCATCATGAGGACATACGTTCTCCTGTAGTGGTGTCAATATGCTAACCAGCTCCTGTTGCTTCATGGGTGATGACTTATAATGAGGTCGCAAAACAGGTTCCGTATCTGCAGGTCCAGTGTGATCGTCAGCATCATCGTCAGCTTGCAGTCTGGTCTTCTCCATCTTTTCAGCAAGCTGGGGTATTTCTGTCTAGAGAGAAAATGCATACACACCCCCCCACCACCACACACACACACAACATTACTAATATTACATAAAAGACAATGCAATAATGAATCAATTATGGAACTTACAGAACTGTAATTCCTGAAATTGATGCATATCAACTACATACTACGGCTTTAGAGCGTAGAGCAAAAAAAGAGACAACCAAGAAGTTAGATATGGACGTTAAAAGAGGAAAGAAGAATAACTGGTCATACCTTTCGGAGATCCAGCACATTTTGCAGCATGCTTGTGATTCTGGGAGAGGTTGTCCTATTCTTCACGATCTTCTCAATCTGGTTGCAGTACTCATCCATTCTGGGCTGTGGAAGTAGACAGTCCAAGTGAATGCTTTTGACTGATTTATAGATTTGAATCTATTGGATTAATCTATCAGATCATTTGTGACAAAAAAAATGATGCACTGTACTTGTTAAATGCCATTGATTTTGCGATCATGGATTTAAACTAAATAAAAAAGATTAAAAAACAGACAGACGGGAGGATGGACAGAGAGAGACAATGCTGTACCCTGGCCTTCTCAAAGTCCAATTCCTTGCCGATGGTGCAGAGTAAGGTGCACAAACACTCCAGCGAATCCTCGTCGTGGTTCTTCAACAGCTTTACGATGGTGTCGTGCATGATGCCCTCCGTAATCATCTTCAACCTGTATAACTCGCACATGAACTGGATGTTGCCTAGAGACTGCCTCCGCCCCTTAGCCTTGACCTCCTCCAGCTCTTCTCTCAGTTGCTGGCCGTCCTCCTCCTGGAAGGAATCAGTAAACAAATTAAACTATACAATTTGTGACTAGTTAGATAAGAAAACTTTTTCCAATGATCAATTCAGGGGAAGAACACCATGCAAGGTTAAGGCACATAATCAATGATGCATTAGTGCATCAGTAAAATGCTGAGGTATTAATATAATTTAGATCAGAATTTCTCAAAGCGTTGGTCTATAACGTAATGGGCAGTGCGTCTAAAGAGATGAATGTGATACCTTGGTGATGGCGTCCATCTTCTTCTGCAAGATTTCATGACTGTCCCTCCCCATGTTCTCAAAGTCTGTCTTGACTCGGTTCAGAAGTATCTTGCGGAAATTTATTGTCACTCCTGGTATGGCAGCCTTGGGTACTTTGAGCTGAGGGGGGAAGATATGCAGGGGGGGTAAAAACGAATTGGTGGGTGTGGTGCAGCAGGGCCAAGCCAGCACCAGGAATGTTGGCTAGGGGTGTTGGAATGTTGGAACAGTGCTCTAGCTGAGCACTGTTCCCTTACAAGGGTGTGGCAACACTCTAATTGACTGCCTAAAGACTTGAATCATTGCCTATGCCCGACCCCTTAGACCAGGGGTCAGCAATTAGATTCAGCCGCGGGCTGATTTTTTTGTCTTGATAGGATGGTCGTGGGGCCGGAACATAATTACATATAATTAGTATTAGTGACCGAAAGAAACCAGACTAAAACATTAATTTCAAACCTTGCTTACATTTGTATATGATCACGTGTATCTATTATGCGTGGAAACACTTGAACAGATATCCAAAATTAAAATGACTTAGAGTTGATTTCCTGGTGTTTCTACAGTCAGTCTTGTGCCCAACAATAAAAACAGATTTTATGAATAAAATGTCATTATAAATAAAAGACCCGCCAGTTGGGGAACACTGCCCGAGAAAGTGTTAAACCCTTTGCACTGTAACAGATGATTAAAGGCAAAATCTGTAAGATTTCCAACTGTTCTCCATGTCTGGTCATTGGCATTTGACAAAAGAAATAGCAATCACCTCTGTGAGAGACAGACAAAATACAGACAGATTGAGAATTGTACAGATACAGACTTACCCCCATGAGGTAGTGGCACATGTTGGCGTAGACCACAGAGCTGGCAGGGCGTGCTATGGCCCTCTCATATATGAGGTCAGTGATGGCCCTCAGTCTGCCCTCTGTGTTAATGGTGAGCTCAGTTATTGCATTCATTGATTGCTGGAAGTTGTTTTGAGTCACCCTATCCAGGATGTCATCCATTTGGGCATACAGTTCCTGTGTCTTCCCTGGCTCTGGATCCTGAAACTCCTTAAAGTTATAAGTTGGGGGCAGGTGAGCCAGTCACATACAGACATTCAAGTTAAAAGGGGGGAGCATGATATCACCAACAATATTAAATCAGGAGCGTATTACTGAAAACACATGTACCGACTGTGTACATACAGTGGTTCCTCCTTTACAACTTGCAGCGTACTGCGGCGCAGCTTGTATGGTGCTGCAGAATTCTATGGCACGTTATTTAAGTGTGCACCACTGGTACCATTAATGCTAAGTTAGTGCTAGTTTGACCACCAGAGGGCATCTTTGAGAAGCATTTGATAGCCTTCAATAACAGCTGTACTAGAGAATGCGGTCACGCGGGAGACCGGGGTTCAATTCCCCGATGGGGAGGAAGGAGTAGGCTGTCCTTGTAAATAAGAATTTGTTCTTAACTGATTCCATATGTATTATTTCACAGTTGTGATGTCTTCACTATTATTCTACAATATGGAAAATAGTAAAAATAAAGACAAACTCTGGAATGAGTAGGTGTGTCCAAACTTTTGACTGGTACTTGCTTAATTAATTTGATTAATATTATGGTGTTTCTATTCCAAGGAAAACGAAAAACCCTCTGGGTTTCCATTAGGATGAAACAGAAATCATGGCGCTGTACAACGTGACGGTTGGGATTACAGTACTGGGCTATTTAGCTAAAAAATCCAGTCTCCTGCGTGCACGCGGGAGACCGGGGTTCAATTCCCTGACAGGGAGGAAGGAGTAGGCTGTCCTTGTGAATTAGACTTTGTTCAAAACTGACTTGCCTAGTTAAAAAAAAGGTTACACTAAGAGCATAACATTTCTACACCCTAATTTTCTAATTGTAGTCTAACCAATACCCAAACGGAGATTCAGTGAAACTAAAAATCTTATTGCTTTATCAAGACCAGTCCCCATGCTTGTCTCAGAGCAGAGCAAAACGGTGCTAAAATAGTTGAAGGTCATTGCTTCAAATCCTATTGCTTCTATCTTCAATATGCTCTTTAAATAAATAAGACCTACACCACTTTTAACAGCACATTACACAACACTAGTGAGAATCATGTTGCCTACGGTAGGTCTACAGCATATCGAAAAATATGACGTGACTCTCTGCCAATAATTGCATATAGAGGATTGGAGGATATTTCTGTAATTCAGTGATATTTATTCCCATTGTAATTCGTTATGGATCCATAACTACATAAACATTGGCATTTGAAAGAGTATTTTTATCATTATTTTATTAATGAAAGCATAAAGATGCCATTATTAGTTAAATGTTTTAGTTTGAACAATATGACCAATATACACTGCTCAAAAAAATAAAGGGAACACTAAAATAACACATCCTAGATCTGAATGAATGAAATATTCTTATTAAATACTTTTTTCTTTACATAGTTGAATGTGCTGACAACAAAATCACACAAAAATGATCAATGGAAATCAAATTTATCAACCCATGGAGGTCTGGATTTGGAGTCGCACTCAAAATTAAAGTGGAAAACCACACTACAGGCTGATCCAACTTTGATGAAATGTCCTTAAAGCAAGTCAAAATGAGGCTCAGTAGTGTGTGTGGCCTCCACGTGCCTGTATGACCTCCCTACAACGCCTGGGCATGCTCCTGATGAGGTGGCGGATGGTCTCCTGAGGGATCTCCTCCCAGACCTGGACTAAAGCATCCGCCAACTCCTGGACAGTCTGTGGTCCAACGTGGCGCTGGTGGATGGAGCGAGACATGATGTCCCAGATGTGCTCAATTGGATTCAGGTCTGGGGAACGGGCGGGCCAGTCCATAGCATCAATGCCTTCCTCTTGCAGGAACTGCTGACACACTACAGCCACATGAGGTCTAGCATTGTCTTGCATTAGGAGGAACCCAGGGCCAACCGCACCAGCATATGGTCTCACAAGGGGTCTGAGGATCTCATCTCGGTACCTAATGGCAGTCAGGCTACCTCTGGCGAGCACATGGAGGGCTGTGCGGCCCCACAAAGAAATGCCACCCCACACCATGACTGACCCACCGCCAAACCGGTCATGCTGGAGGATGTTGCAGGCAGCAGAACGTTCTCCACGGCGTCTCCAGACTCTGTCACGTCTGTCACATGTGCTCATGTGCTCAGTGTGAACCTGCTTTCATCTGTGAAGAGCACAGGGCGCCAGTGGCGAATTTGCCAATCTTGGTGTTCTCTGGCAAATGCCAAACGTCCTGCACGGTGTTGGGCTGTAAGCACAACCCCCACCTGTGGACGTCGGGCCCTCATACCACCCTCATGGAGTCTGTTTCTGACCGTTTGAGCAGACACATGCACATTTGTGGCCTGCTGGAGGTCATTTTGCAGGGCTCTGGCAGTGCTCCACCTGCTCCTCCTTGCACAAAGGCGGAGGTAGCGGTCCTGCCGCTGGGTTGTTGCCCTCCTACGGCCTCCTCCACGTCTCCTGATGTACTGGCCTGTCTCCTGGTAGCGCCTCCATGCTCTGGACACTACGCTGACAGACACAGCAAACCTTCTTGCCACAGCTCGCATTGATGTGCCATCCTGGATGAGCTGCACTACCTGAGCCACTTGTGTGGGTTGTAGACTCCGTCTCATGCTACCAATAGAGTGAAAGCACCGCCAGCATTCAAAAGTGACCCAAACATCAGCCAGGAAGCATAGGAGCTGAGAAGTGGTCTGTGGTCACCACCTGCAGAACCACTCCTTTCTTGGGGGTGTCTTGCTAATTGCCTATAATTTCCACCTTTTGTCTATTCCATTTGCACAACAGCATGTGAAATTTATTGTCAATCAGTGTTGCTTCCTAAGTGGACAGTTTGATTTCACAGAAGTGTGATTGACTTGGAGTTACATTGTGTTGTTTAAGTGTTCCCTTTATTTTTTTGAGCAGTGTATATTGTCCTGCTAATAACAGGGTTAATAATATATCTGTGAGAATATCCAACGAGCTTTTATATAATTCTAAATTAATAATAATAATTGCTTTGTTTAAAAAATTATATTTTGGAGATGATTTTGTTTTCAAATAACATAAAACGAGCGAGAAAAAGGCATTTCTTGAACATGGGGTGAGACATTGTTACTAATTTGTAAATAAAGCCAGTTTGTTATTTAGAATGATTCATTTCTGTTTTTAAGAGGGAGAAAAATCTACTGTCATATCTTGGGTCTCCCAGTCAAGACCGGCACAGGTATTGAACCAGCATCTGTAGCAACACAGCTTGCACTGCTATGCAGTGTCTTAGAACATTGCGCCACTCAGGCGCTGTACAATGTGACCTGTCGGGAGTGGCCTACAACACTACAGTAAGAGAAAAATAATCCTAACAAAATAAAGTAATAAAAACCTAAGTGTAACAACAGTTTTAGTAAGTAATACTGAAGTCGTGCACAATTACCAGTTTCTATTTAGGTTTATGTCACCCATTCATTGTCAGTTAGAGACACAGTAGTGCATTGGGACCCAAAAGCATAATCAGTGCTCTAACTCCCCCTTGCTCTGGTCTGGAGCAATGAAGTGGTGACGCAGGGTACCTTACTAAACCACAAATGACCTCTAAGTCCCGTGGTGTAAGCTCGCAACTTTTAAAGGAGGAACCACTGTACACACTTGCCAGAGCTTACCAAGTCCTGTCCGCTGGAAGAGGGAGCTGGTGACTGGGCTTCTTGTTTGCGTGTCTTGCTCCCACTCATCTTTTTCTGTTGGCAAACACGCACTGGTATTGAGGCAATAATACTGTGGTATTAGTACATTGTTCTCGGTGTGATATACACTCTTCCTGAATCTTGAACTGTGTCTCTGCCTGTTCTGGTAGATGGGTGGGGCCTGCATTAGCTTCACATTACATCTAAAGTACATTGTACAAAGTAGGCTACAGCTATGATTTCATAATACGCCACATTTCTTTCTACATCTACTCCATGTAGTTGAGTCACCGCAGATAGGAAATAGTTCTTATCCATACCTTGTTCATGCTGACCAGGTGCTGATTTCTCAGCATATGTTTGCGGAGTATCTCCTCAGTATGTTTCCTCAGTATTTCCTCAGTATATGACTTGGAGTATGTGACTATGCTTCCAGATCCAGTGTCATCAGCTTGCAGTCCAGTCTTTTCTATTTTTTCCACCACTTCATCAAGCTTGGTGTTTGTATATAGTGCAGGTCTTGGGGTGTAGGTCTGTCTGCACGTAAGGCAGATGTGGTAGGGATCATTTTGGTGGTCCTGAACCCAGTTAGAAATACAGACTTTACAGTAACTCTGTCCGCAGGGAATACACAGCGGATCCAGTAAACCTACACAGATTAGACAACTTAACTTTTTTTGGTTCAAAACTTCTAGAGTTTCAGCCCAGCGAAATCGAGACATACCAGAGAGGAAGATCTTTGATATTACTACTAAGACTCGGTGTAACCTACTGCTAATGTCTCAGCTCAGCTGTTGGTTTCAATTCTCCGGAATCGTGAGAGTGAGAGGGGAGTGGTTTTCATATGTCAGAAAGAGGGGGGTGAGCTGCAGTGTTGCCATGTTCGTAGTTGTCTGTATATTGGGCTACTTTGAAAACGATGTCGCGGGTGAAAATGTATTGGTACAGGGTTTTTGGGCTATTTCTAAGTTGCACCGCGGCCGCCATGGCATTTATCAATACATATATTTCACTGTGACCTGCTCTTCACTGTCAAGCAGTGATACAGGCTGAGGCACGTGATCGAGAGGAGAGAGCAACAGGCGCACACGTTGTGACAACTTTTGACCAGATGTAGGTAGACTATTTAGATTGTCCTTATGGTGACAGCTATTTCCAGAAAACATATTAATACGCTGGAACTGATGCACATCAAGAAATAAGGGAGACAAAGCACTAGAAAACGACTTTGGGCGCACTGGAGCGCATACTGTTACCAGTCAAAGGTTTGGACACACCTAATCATTCAAGGTTTTTTCTTTAGTTTTACATCGTAGAATAATAGTGAAGACATCAACACTATGAAATAACACATAGAATCATGTAGAAACCAAAATAGTGTTAAACACATTTTTCAAAGTAGCCACTCTTTGCCTTGACAGCTTTGCACACTCTTGGTATTCTCACAACCAGCTTCAAGAGGTAGGTGCCTGGAATGTGTTTCAATGAACAGGTGTGCCTTGTTAAAAGTTAGTTTGTGGAATTTATTCCCTTCTTAATGCGTTTGAGCCAATCAGTTGTGTTGTGACAAGGTAGGGGTGGCATACAGGAGATAGCCCTATTTTGTAAAAGACCAAGTCCATATTATGGCAAGAACAGCTTTTAAAAAATGTAACTAGGCAAGTAATTTAAGAACAAATTCTTATTTACAATGATGGCCTACCACAGCCAGCACTGGACCAATTGCGCGCCACCCTAATGGGACTCCCAAACACAGCCAGATGTGATGCAGTCTGGATTCAAACCAGAGACTGCAGTGACACCTCTTGCCCTGAGATGCAGTGTCTTAGACCGCTGCGCCACTCGGGAGCCAAAAATAAGGAAAGAGAAACAACAGTCCATCATTACTTTAAGACATGAAGGTCAGTCCATCTGGAAAATTTCAGTGCAGTCGCAAAAACCATCAAGCCTTATGATGAGACTGGCTCTCATGAGAACCGCCACAGGAAAGGAAGACCCAGAGTTACCTCTGCTGCAGAGGATAAGTTCATTAGGAGTTACCAGCCTCAGAAATTGCAGCCCAAATAAATGCTTCACAGAGTTCAAGTAAAAGACATCTCAACATCAACTGTTCAGAGGAAACTGTGTGAATCAGGCCTTCATGGTCGATTTGATGCAAAGAAACCACTACAAAAGGAAACCAATAATAAGAAGAGACTTGCTTGGGCCAAGAAAACATGCGCAATGGACATTAGACCGGTGGAAATCTGTCCTTTGGTCTGATGAGTCCAAATTTGAGATTTTTGGTTCCAACTGCTGTCTTTGTGAGACGCAGAGTAGGTGAACGGATGATCTCCGCATGTGTGGTTCCCACTGTGAAGCATGGAGGTATGATGGTGTGGGGGTGCTTTGCTGGTGACACTGTCTGTGATTTATTTAGAATTCTAATCCAATAAAATGTTATTTGTCACATGCGCCGAATACAACAGGTGTAGCACTGCTCACCAGGGTTCCCAAGTCAAGCTAAAATTTCTAGCCCAATAAGCACTCAAAACCTGCCCAAAAGGCCTGAAAACATTTTTTTTACAGCAAGAGAGGAGTTGCCATATCTATATAATATTTTTTTTCCCATAACGCTATCTAGCCAATTAAGAAGGAATATCATAGTAACTTGTAACGACTTTAGAAGCTAAATTTGGGTTTCCTCAAAATAATAATCATTGCAAGCTATGACATGGCATAATAAAGGAATTTGAATATGTGATGAGAAAATATAATTTGTCCTTATTAAACTCGCCAGATCATTTTCCATCAATGGATGTCGATTTAACTAGTTTGACTGCTATGATTAAGCAATAAGGCACAAGAGAGAGGAACTAGCTTCTTACAAACATAAGTTATATTTTAATAGTAATCAGGCCTTAATTTGTGTAATAAAATATAAATATGACACTGCAACAATGTTTAATTTAGTCATAACATGGGAAAAAATTGTTTTGCTCAGTTGGACACCATTCATTTTGTATTTAGCTTGAATGGCACCCTCTGCTGCCACTGGTATTGCAAGGAAGGCTGAGCTCCTTCTAGTAAGTAGAGTTTTTTTCATGCTGTGAATGACGGTTCAGCACTTCAGTGGTTCTTTTACTGTCAATAATTCCATTGAACCAATAGTGGCCGTTTATACAGGTATTCCCTCCCCTGGAACAATTTTGGAAGCTCAACACAGGGATGGTGGTTGGAAGAGCAAGCTAGTTTGAAATGGAAAAGCGTCGCGGTAGCTTTTGATAAAGAATAACATCAAGACGAAACAGACGCTTTATAAGTGGGATGCACTGTTGAGCGCTACATCCCGAGGGGTTCGTGCTGCTTGTACGTAGATTGTGACAGCCGGTTAAATGGCGTCCCTTGAGAAAGCAAGAACAAGATGTATGTCAGGAGAAATGCAGTATTATCATAAGGAGACGAATACTTGGAATACGGAGGAATGGAGGGGAAAAAAGGCAGAGGAGGTCGAAGAGAGAGGGAAGAAGGCGGTGAGCTTGAGTCAGTTAAAAGTGGCAGGAAAAAGGGAGATGGTTTGTTAAAGAAGAATGGTAGAAAGTGTAAGCAGAGTGAGCTGAAGGCAGGAGGAGAAATTGAAGTGAATGAGGTCGAAGTATCAGAGGTGGTAGGTGTGGTGAAGTTCTCAGAACCCGGGGCTTGCACTGAGGGTCAAGACAAAGATGAGTCTGTGTCAGTAAGAGTGAAGTTTTTGGAAAAAGTGGACCCTTGCCTTTTGGCTGATCCATTTGTGGTTTCAGGGTGGGTGAAAACAGAGTTGGGTACTGTGGAATCGGTGAAGGTAACCAGAAGTGGTCTTGTGATAATTGTTTGTGTTTCTGCTGGTCAGAGGGAGAAGGTGTTCGGCGTTAAAAACGAATGGGGGCAAGAAATGTGAATTGTTTCGCTCTCAAGAAAATGAGAGCGAAAGGAGTGATTACTGGGGTAGCGGTAAATGTAAAAGTTGACCAACTGAAGGAGAAGATTCCCGGTGTTTGTGATGCTCGTTGTTTGGTGTGACGCAGACAGGGTGGCGAGAGTGGTGAAACAGAAGAGTCGTTATCTGTTCTTTTGAGTTTTGATGTTGAGTCTTTGCCCAACAATGTGATGTTAGGATATATAAGTTATCCTGTATGATGTGCCGAATACATTACATTGTTACAGGTGTCAAGCTTATGGGCATGGGGCAGCAGTGTGTAGGAGGGAGGTTCCTAGGTGTGCAGAAGGGCATGAGACAAAGGAATGTGTAGCATTGGGGTAAGTAGAGATATGTGTTAATTGTAGGGGTGCCCATGGGGCTGGGGATCAGAAATGTCCCATGCGAGACAGGTTTCCAGGGTTAGAGTAGTGCAGAAGTTGTCATATGCTGAGGCAGTGAAGAAAGTAGAGGAAGGTGGGTCAAGGGGGAGGGATCCGGAGAGGAGTGGTGTGAGTAGTAGATATGTGCCAGTACAGAGGGGTAGGCCAACAAGTGATATGTTTCAGTAAGATTGGATTTTTAGCATTTATAACAGTGGTTATCAACTGTACTGCAAGGATGGAACGTAAGTCGCAGAAAATTGAAGTTGTGGTGGCAGCTGCAGAGGTATTTGGGTGTGCAAGACTTTACATCAGAAGAGTTACAGGGTGTGGTGATGTCCCATCCTTTCAGGTTGTTGGCATAAGGTAGGACTAAATATTTTTGAGTAGGGTATTCTTTTTATTTATTTTTAGAATTATTTTTGAGTGTAGTGTTAGATGGTGGTAGAGTACAACTCCCTTATACTTTGCTTGAAAAAAAATGTAATGACTACATTGCCTTGTTTGCAGCTAACCTGTATGCTAACCAGAGCCATGTATGTGTAAAAAAGAATAATACATATAGCCAGCTAGCTAGCTCTAATTGCAATTTTGGATAAATAGCTAATCTGCTCCAGTTATTGTTTCGTTATTTTTCAGATATTTCGTTTGAACACCATGACCACAAGGTGCCTGCTAGGTAGATATTCCTGCCTCAGCCATTGCATTGGCTATCTTGTCAGCACGTATGGATGAATACAGATGTAACTTTATCGAGCATAGACAAACAACCCTCGTTTTCATTGAATAAACTGGCTTGGTAGCTACATCAGCACACACCTATTTCATAATCCGATGCCAATAACGGTTCCATAACCTGCCATACGTGAGTTGCTGGGGCTAGGAGGTCATCAAAAAGAGTACTACTGTAGCTAGCTACTTGTCTGGCATACATACAGTACACCATAGTCGATATGTAATAATTACACTTTTTATGTGAGAATTGTTTTCCTCATCTAGCTACCAGATTTGAACTAGTTGCCTGCTTGATTTTTGGAAGTTAATGTTTTACACAGAAAATAACGTCTGTTTAACAGACGACATTATTGCTTGACTGATATCCTTTATATATGAATAAACAAGCAGCCTATCATATTGCTCGTTGATTGCGAACTAACAGTTTTGGACGTGGCTCACTAACCTCACATAGCTAGGTAATGAATGGATCTATTGGCTCACAACTGCCATCTGCGAGGTAATTTCGAGATTACACCATGAAATAGCACTACGACATTTACAATGATCATGTTAGTTGGAAAGTCGATTACACCAGCTCCTTACTGTAATGTCATTATGCGATTACTGATTTTCGAATACAGAGCACAACCATGCAGAGAACCCTAATAAAACCATGCACAGAACGCAACTTTTTCCATCTGGAACTAAATTTGTTTGCTATTGTGACATCATGGTGATCTCTCGTATTGGCTCGTTCTAGCATATATTAGCATATTTCAATTAGGACACGCCTACTCTGATCTTATTGCGTGTGCAATAACTCAATTCGCTCTTGTACTCCTTCCAAACAACACCATTTAAAAAAAACTTTGGCAAAGGAAAAAGTCTGTTCGTAACATATTGTATTTTTGGGAACAGAAAACTGTATTGAGATCAAATGTCTCATGTGCAGAATTTCGGCCAAAATCCATCTTCTCCCACAGCCGTCTACTGGGCTTCTTCTCATCACCATATTTGGTGGGGAACGGAATTGCCAAACGGATGCTTCAGATTTATACATTTGGCTAAACGTCTGGCTCAGGCTCATTATTCTTTTACCTGTGGTATTACCTAAGAGCATACCACCCTGCATACCACTGCTGGCTTGCTTCTGAAGCTAAGCAGGGTTGGTCCTGGTCAGTCCCTGGATGGGAGACCAGATGCTGCTGGAAGTGGTGTTGGAGGGCCAGTAGGAGGCACTCTTTCCTCTGGTCTAAAAAATATCCCAATGCCCCAGGGCAGTGATTGGGGACACTGCCCTGTGTAGGGTGCCGTCTTTCAGATGGGACGTTAAACGGGTGTCCTGACTCTCTGAGGTCATTAAAGATCCCATGGCACTTATCGTAAGAGTAGGGGTGTTAACCCCGGTGTCCTGGCTAAATTCCCAATCTGACCCTCAAAACCATCATGGTCACCTAATAATCCCCAGTTTACAATTGGCTCATTCATCCCCCTCCTCTCCCCTGTAACTATTCCCCAGGTCGTTGCTGCAAATGAGAACGTGTTCTCAGTCAACTTACCTGGTAAAATAACGATAAAATAAATAAAATATTATATTGACAAGATAGAGCGGTCACGCGACTAACAATGGAAATACATGGAAGGCAGGCTCATTATTCTTCTACCTCTGGTATTACCTAAGAGTTAATATTATATTGACAGAGCGGTAACGCGACTAACAATGGAAATATGGGATCATTCTCTAGTCAGTGAGACGGCAGATACGCTTGTAAACAACAGCACAACTCCGAATTCAAGTTTGTAATATTTTTGCCGAAATGCCACGTGCGTCCACTTATACCAGTGCATTCCTAACAACCTAACCCCTACACAACGTTTATTCGATCAAATAAGCCTCACGTAGCAAATTAGCAATTACTTTTTTGTTGTTGACACTCTCATTGACTTCTTGGTCTTCTTTTCATGGACAGATTCCGGGGGAGTAAACCCTCTCGCTTTGCCTTTTCTAGTCTGGTATTACCCATTCTGCTGGCAGTGCAAACACGGATTTATTTTCTTCAAAATAAGAGTCATCCTGCAAAAATGCTAAGCCTGGGAATATCGATTTTTGTTGTTATTGTTGCACTAGTGCAGTACAACTGTGTTGCACAGCATTGGAACCCCATAGGAAACAAATACAGATTCAATTATTATTAATTCCAGAGTTTAAAAAAAGTTTACATAAATACTGGTATTTTTAAACCAATTAGGTATATTTAAGGAATTTCCCTTTTATAACATAAGCTGTGGACCACACTATCTACAAGAGAGTTCTCATCTATATTATTCGTAGCCATCTATATACCACCACAAATCGATGCTGGCACTAAGACCGCACTCAACGAGCTGTATAAGGCCATAAGCAAACAAGAAAATGCTCATCCAGAAGCGACGCTCCGAGTAGCTGGGGACTTTAACTTAGGGCTAGGCCCCTTTTTTCTCAATTTCCGCCTGACTAACGTGCCCAAAGTAAACTGCCTGTTTCTCAGGCCCTGAAGCCAGGATATGCATATAATTGGTACCATTGGAAAGAAAACACTTTGACGTTTTGGAAATGTTAAAATAATGTAGGAGACTATAACACAATAGCTATGGTAGGAGAAAATCCAAAGAAAAACCAACCTGAGTTTTTTTTTTGAGAAGCCATGCTCTTACAATGGAAAGGGGCATACTGAATTCTAGTTGCCAGGATGCAATTCCTATGGCTTCCACAGGGTGTCAGCAGTCCATCTTCAAGGTTTCAGGCTTGTAACCTCTAAAACAAATAAGAAATATCAGTTTTAGTACAGGAACACAGTGTTTGGGCGCGCCATGACAAGGCGCACCTGCTAAAATCAGTTTCCTATTGAACATACTTCTTTCCATAAGAAATATTATACACTGCTCAAAAAAATAAAGGGAACACTTAAATTTGTGGCCTGCTGGAGGTCATTTTGCAGGGCGCTGGCAGTGCACCTCCTTGCACAAAGGCGAAGGTAGCGGTCCTGCTGCTGGGTTGTTGCCCTCCTACGGCCTCCTCCACGTCTCCTAATGTACTGGCCTGTCTCCTGGTAGCGCCTGCATGCTCTGGATACTACGCTGACAGACACAGCAAACCTTTTTGCCACAGTTCGCATTGATGTGCTATCCTGGATGAACTGCACTACCTGAGCCACTTGTGTGGGTTGTAGACTCCGTCTCATGCTACCACTAGAGTGAGAGCACCGCCAGCATTCAAAAGTGACCAAAACATCAGCCAGGAAGCATAGGAACTGAGAAGTGGTCTGTGGTCACCACCTGCAGAATCACTCCTGTTTTGGGGGGTGTCTTGCTAATTACCTATAATTTCCACCTTTTGTCTATTCCATTTGCACAACAGCATGTGAAATTTATTGTCAATCAGTGTTGCTTCCTAAGTGGACAGTTTGATTTCACAGAAGTGTGATTGACTTGGAGTTACATTGTGTTGTTTAAGTGTTCCCTTTATTTTTTTGAGCAGTGTAGTTTGATTACATTTTAGGGTATCTGAGGAGTAAATAAAAATGTATTTCGACTTTTTGAAACAAAGTTTAGGGGTAGATTTTCTGATTATTTTCTCTGCATGTTGAACGAGTGGATTAGTCAAATCGATGTTGCCAACTAAACTGACTTTGGGATATAAAGAAGGATTTTATCTAACAAAACGACACTACATGTTATAGCTGGGACCCTTTGGATGACAAATCAGAGGAAGATTTTCAGCAAGTAAGTGAATATTTCATCGCTATTTGTGAATTTATGAAACCTGTGCCGGTGGAAAAATATTTGATCACCATCCTCAAACAATGGCATGGCATGCTTTCGCTGTATTAGCTACTGTAAATCAGACAGTGCAGTTAGGCTAACAAGAATTTAAGCTTTCAACCGATATAAGACACTTGTATGAACATAAATGTTTAATATCCATCATTTTTATGATTATTTATTTGAATTGCATGCCCTCCAGTTTCACCGGAAGTTGTCCCGCTAGCGGGACGCCTATCCCTGAGAGGATTTATTAATGCAGGCAAACTTAAATCTGTTCCACCTAGTTTCTACCAGCATATCACATGTGCAACAAGAAGTAAAAAAATTCTAGACCACCTTTACTCCACACACAGAGATGGATACAAAGCTATCCCTCTCCCTCCATTTGGCAAATCTGACCACATCTCTATCCTCCTGATTCCTGCTTATAAGCAAAATCTAAAGCAGGAAGTACCAGTGACTCGCTCAATATGGAAGTGGTCCGATGTGGCAGATGGTACGCTACAAGACTGTTTTTCTAGCACAGACTAATATATGTTCCGTGATTCATCCAATGGCATTGCTGAGTATACCACCTCAGTCACCGGCTTCATCAATAAGTGCATTGAGAACGTCGTCCCCACAGTGACCGTACGTACATATCCCAACCAGAAGCCTAAATGATTACCGCCACGTAGCACTCATGTCCGTAGCTATGAAGTGCTTTGAAAGGCTGGTCATGGCTCACATCAACACCATCATCCTGGAAACCCTAGACCATCTCCAATTCACATACCGCCCCAATAGATCCACAGATGACGCAATCTCAATCGCACACTATACTGCCCTTTCCCACCTGGACAAAAGGAACACCTATGTGAGAATACTGTTCATTGACTACAGCTCAGCGTTCAACAAAATAGTGCCCAGAAAGCTCATCACTAAGCTAAGGACCCTGGGACACATCCCTCTGAAACTGGATCCTGGACTTCCTGGCAGGCCACCGACGGGTGGTAAGGGTAGGCAACAACACATCTGCAACACTGATCCTCAACACCAGTGCCCCTCAGGTGTGTGCTTAGTCCCCTCCTGTACTCCCTGTTCACCCACAACTGCGTGGACAAGCACGATTCCACCACCATCATTAAGTTTGCTGATGACACAACGTTGGTAGGCATGATCACCAACAACGATGAAATCTGTCAGTGCGGTGCCAGGCCAAAAACCTCTACCTCATTGTGAGCATGACAAAGGAGATGATCGTGGACTATAGGAAAAGGAGGGCAGAACATTTACATCGACGGGGCTGAAGTGGAGCGGGTCGAGAGTTTCAAGTTCCTTGGTGTCCATATCACCAACAAACTATCATGGTGTAAGCACACCAAGACAGTCGTGGAGAGGGCACGACAACACATTTTCCCCCTCAGGAGACTGAAACGATTTGGTATAGACCAGATCATCAAAAAGTTATACAGCTCCACCAGCGAGAGAATCCTGACCGGTTGCATCACCGGCTGGTATGGCAACTGCTCGGTATCTGACCGTAAGGTGCTACAGAGGGTAGTGTGTGTACGGCCCAATACATCTGCGGGGCCAAGCTTCCTGGAATCCAGGACCTATATACCAGGCGAAGTCAGCCTGTAATCGAAACCACAAATGCTGACGCTCCAGATACTCAACTAGTCTAAAGAAGGCCAGTTTTATTGCTTCTTTAATTAGCACAACAGTTTTCATCTGTGCTAACATAATTGCAAAACGGTTTTCTAATGAACAATTAGCCTTTTAAATGATAAACTTGGATTAGCTAACACAACGTGCCATTGGAACACAGGAGTGATGGTAGCTGATAATGGGCCTCTGTACACCTATGCAGATATTCCATTAAAAATCAGCCGTTTCCAGCTACAATAGTCATTTACAATTTAGCAATGTCTACACTGTATTTCTGATCAAGTTGATGTTATTTTAATGGACCAAAAAATTAGCTTTTCTTTCAAAAACAAGGACATTTCTAAGTGACCCCAAAGTTTTGAACGGCAGTGTATATTACTTTAATTACTCAATAGAATCAATAGAATTAAACTAGATCTCTTCTGGTGGGCAACAGGTCTTATGCCGTGTTCATATGCTATCGGAAACTCGGAACCTCCAAGTTAAAATGAATGTAAGTTATTTGCGTAGAGCTTCTGATTGGTTGATTCTGATAGTTGGAAACTGGGATCATCTTAGTACAACGAGTTAGAAAAGTCATTGTTTCCAAGTTCCAACTGGCATGTGAGCGCGACATTATACATAATGCTGTTGGCACCTTATTTTGCTCCCTCCATATGCAATATACTGTAGATCCTCGGAGGTTGTTGGCACCTTAATTGGGAAGGATGGGCTTGTGGTAATGGCTGGAGTGGAATAGGTGGAATGGTATCAAACACATAACAAAGTATTCCATGTGTTTTATTCCATTTACTCCGTTCCAGCCATTATGAACCGTTCTCCCCTCAGCAACCTCCACTGCTGTATATGCGATACGTTTTGTGTTGTAGAGAAAAGAAATGACTACCATCTCATATAAACTGACGTGGAAAATACTCAGTAGGGTATCTACTAACCTAACATGGTTACTTTTTGACGTGCCACATGGCCTGCTGCATTTTTTTCTCACTCCACCCCCTGGCTATCCCCTGGTTGACAGTTGTTATCATGAATCTTGCCCTGGAGGCAGAGCTGAGCGATTTCCACTAGATGGGGCAGCTGCAAAGTCAAAATTGTCTTTTTTGTAAAAGGTTATGAAAACAAAAGTTGGCTTAATTTAAGGTTAGCAGTGTGGTTAAGGTTAGGTTTAAAATCAGTTAGGGTTAGGGTGACTACTCAGCAGAGCTGCCACCAGGGCAAGATTCATGTCAATAAATGCCAACATGCCTGGGGTGGAAAAATCCTCAGTTGGGTCTTTTGAGGGGGATTGTGTCACACGGCCTGCTGCTGGCCCTTTTTACAACCCTCCATAGCACCCAATGCAATACTCTGTAATACATATTGGGTTGTTGACATTTCTAACTGTCTCAGCTAAGTGGGGTTGGGAAATACTCAGCAGGGTAACCAAATATGTTTCGTTTTTGAGGGGGACTGTGTTGCATGGTCTGCTGCTGGCTTTTCTCTGCCCCCTATTTGGTTAGTAGAGACCCTACTGATTATTTCCCATCCCACTTAGCCGATACAGGTAGTAACGTTTTTTTCTCTACATCCCAATATTCTCAACATACCAGTGTCAACATTGTATTTTTTTTAAACGTATGTTTAAATCCGTTTTCAGAAATTACTAATTGCCTTTCTTGATGCCAAAATAAACACGGCCAATAATTAAATTGCAATATCCTTTTAATCAGCAAATGATATTACAACGGTATTCAAATGCTGGCTTTTATTTTGAAGGTTTTGTCATTGCTATAGGAAAATGATGTCATAATTTGTGCTGCTGGCAGAATAGTAGTGCAGAGGTTAGAAAAGGGAAACAATACAGTAAGTTTCGGTTTTCAAACTGTCTTTGCTGGCAAATCGATTATTGTTACAATTTATAGGGCGGTTATCTGGTCACTAGCTAGCTGTTGTGTATCCTTGCTGATTTTTGCTAGTGCTCAATGCCGGGAAGACCTCATAGCCTGTCAGCTGGCTAACGTTAGCTAACGTTAGCTTGGTTATGTGTAACATTTTCGACGTTGATTATTTATTTTTCTATTTAGCTAGAATAATTTGTTAACCTCTTGCAAATTATTCTCCAGGGCTGGGTTTCCGAAAAGCATCGTAGTACAAATATAATATTTTGGCCATTTAGTTTCAATGGAATTAATATGATTTTAGTGCTTTTGGGAAATCCAGCGCCGGTTTGAATATAATTCTCATATTGGGTGTTGTTACTTGTTTGTTTAGGTTGTCGTCATCATGGCAGACCCTTGGAAAGAGTGCATGGACCACTGCCTTGAGGTGACCAAAGAGGCTGGGAAGGTGAGAAAACAGCATAATACCCTACTAGCTAGGTTACGGTGAATAATATCACATGATGTCAGGGATCATCAACTAGATTCAGCCGCGGGCCGATTTCTTTCTTGAGAGGATAGTCAAGGGGGCCGGAACATGAATGCAAATTGACCGCAAAAAGCCCAAACAGATAGAATATTATACTAAATAATAATAATTTCAAACCTTGCTTACATTTGTATACGATCACAAAGTGCTTTCAGAAAGTATTCATACCCCTTAATGTATCGAATGTGAAATACAGAAATAAATAATTTACATAAGTATTCAGACCACTGAGTCAATACTTTGTAGAAGCACCTTTGGCAGTGATTACAACTGAGTCTTTATGGGTAAATCTCTAAGCATTCCACACCTGGATTGTGCAATATTTACCCATTCGTTTTTTTCAAAACTTTTCAAGCTCTGTAAAATTGGTTGTTGATCAATGCTACACAACCATTTGCAGGTCTTCCCATAGATTTTCAAGTAGTTTTAATGTGTTTTTTAGTTATGTGTTTTTGTTGGATTTGTCTCAAACATAACACTTTGTACATTTTGTACAGTATTACTTGTGTGCCTTGTTACAAACAGGATGCATCTTTTGAAATATTTGTATTCTGTAGAGGCTTCCTTTTCACTCTGTCAATTAGGTTAGTATTTTGGAGTAACTACAATGTTGTTGATCCATCCTCAGTTTTCTCCTATCACAGACATTAAATACACCATTGGCCTAATGGTGAAATCCCTGGTTTCCTTCTTCTGCGGGCAACTGAGTTAAGAAGGGCACCCATATCTTTGTAGTGACTGGGTGTATTGATACACCATTGATACACCATCCAAAGTCTAATTAATACCATGCTAAAAGGGATATTCAATGTCTGTTTTATTTGTACACATCTACCAGTAGGTGCCCTACTTTGCGAGGCAATGGAAAATCTCCCTGGTCATTGTGGTTGAATCTGTGTTTGAAATTCACTTGTCGACTGAGGGGCCTTGCAGATAATTTTATGTGTCGGGTAAAGAGACGAGGTAGTCATTCAAAAATCATGTTAAACACTATTATTGCACACAGTGACTCCATACACATCTTTACTCCTGAACTTATTTAGGCTTGCCGTAAAGCGGTTGAATACTTATTGACTCAAGACTTTTCAGCTTTTCATTTTTAATTAATTTGTAAATATTTCAAAAAATATAATTTCACTATGACATTATGGGGTATTATGTGAAGGCCAGTGACCAAAAAAATCAATATTTAATCCATTTTAAATTCAGGCTGTAACACAACAAAATGTGAAAAAGTCAAGGGGTGTGAATACTTTCTGAAGAAGGCACTTCATCTCTCTATTATGCATGGGAATACTTTGGAACAGATGTCCTAAATTAAAATCACTTGGAGCTGGTTTTTACAGTCTTTATGTACAAGAATTTCAATCTTTTTTTATTTCTAAAAATTTTACCTAGAAAACTTGAGGGCCAAATAAAATCACCCTCGCACCAAATTTAGCCTGTGGGCCGCCAGTTGGGAAACCTGCCTTATCAAATTTTATTTGTCACATACACATGGTTAGCAGATGTTAATGCGAGTGTAGCGAAATGCTTCTAGTTCCGACAATGCAGTGATAACCAACAAGTAATCTAACCTAACAATTCCACAACTCCTACCTTATACACACAAGTGTAAAGGGATAACGAATATGTACATAAAGATATATGAATGAGTGATGGTACAGAACGGCATAGGCAAGATGCAGTAGATGGTATAGAGTACAGTATATACATATGAGATGAGTAATGTAGGGTATGTAAACAAAGTGGCATAGTTTAAAGTGGCTTGTGATACATGTATTACATAAAGATGGCAAGATGCAGTAGATGATATAGAGTACAGTATATACATATACATATGAGATGAGTAATGTAGGGTATGTAAACATTATATTAAGTGGCATTGTTTAAAGTGGCTAGTGGTACATTTTTACATAATTTCCATCAATTCCCATTATTAAAGTGGCTGGAGTTGAGTCAGTATGTTGGCAGCGGCCACTAAATGTTAGTGGTGGCTGTTTAACAGTCTGATGGCCTTGAGATAGAAGCTGTTTTTCAGTCTCTCGGTCCCTGCTTTGATGCACCTGTACTGACCTCGCCTTCTGGATGATAGTGGGGTGAGCAGGCAGTGGCTTGGGTGGTTGTTGTCCTTGATGATCTTTATGGCCTTCCTGTGACATTGGGTGTTGTAGGTGTCCTGGAGGGCAGGTATTTTCCTGACACCACACTCTGAGGGCCCTCACCTCCTCCCTGTAGGCCGTCTCGTCGTTGTTGGTAATCAAGCCTACCACTGTAGTGTCGTCCGCAAACTTGATGATTGAGTTGGAGGCGTGCATGGCCACGCAGTCGTGGGTGAACAGGGAGTACAGGCGAGGGCTCAGAACGCACCCTTGTGGGGCCCCAGTGTTGAGGATCAGCGGGGTAGAGATGTTGTTACCTACCCTCACCACCTGGGGGCGGCCCGTCAGGAGGTCCATGACCCAGTTGCACAGGGCAGGGTCGAGACCCAGGGTCTCGAGCTTGACGACGAGTTTGGAGGGTACTATGGTGTTAAATGCTGAGCTGTAGAGCATTATGGTTTATCAATGCCTTGTAGTCTATCATAGTGGGCTATCATACTCTCATCAGGGTGCTGTGCTTATATAAACCATTATAATGAAACGTTACAGTAATGAAACAGTGATCTGTCATCGCCCAAGTGGGCGCTACAAATTGGTGGTGGAAGAGGTGAGTTTCACGCCTTACTATGTAAAGTGCTTTGAGCACCTACTCTATTGTATGTATAGTTGAAGTCGGAAGTTTACATACACCTTAGCCAAATACATTTAAACTCCGTTTTTTTCCACAATTCCTGACATTTAATCCTACTAACAATTCCTTGTCTTAGGTCAGTTAGGATCACCACTTCATTTTAAGAATGTGAAATGTCACAATAATAGTAGAGAGAATGACTTTTCAGCTTTAATTTCTTTCATCACATTCCCAGTGGGTCAGACGTTTACATACACTCAATTAGTATTTGATAGCATTGCCTTTAAATTGTTTTACTTGGGTCAAACCTTTCAGGTAGCCTTCCACAAGCTTCCCACAATAAGTTGGGTGAATTTTGGCCCATTCCTTCTGACAGAGCTGGTGTAACTGAGTCAGGTTAATAGGCCTCCTTGCTCGCACACACTTTTTCAGTTCTGCCCACAAATTTTCTATGGGATTGAGGTCAGGGCTTTGTGATGGCCACTCCAATACCTTGACTTTGTTGTCTTTAAGCCATTTTGCCACAACTTTGGAAGTATGCTTGGGGTCATTGTCCATTTGGAAGACCCATTTGCGACCAAGATTTAACTTCCTGACTAATGTCTTGATGTTGCTTCAAGATATCCACATAATTTTCCTCCCTCATGATGCCATCTATTTTGTGAAGTGCACCAGTCCCTCCTGCAGCAAAGCACCCCCACAACATGATGCTGCCACCCCCATGCTTCACGTTTGGGATGGTGTTGCAAGCCTTCCCCTTTTTCCTCCAAACATAACGATGGTCATTATGGCCAAACAGTTCTATTTTTGTTTCATCAGAACAGAGGACATTTCTCCAAAAAATACGATCTTTGTCCCCATGTGCAGTTGCAAACCGTAGTCTGGTCTTTTTATGGAGGTTTTGGAGCAGTGGCTTCTTCCTTGCTGAGTGGCCTGTCAGCTTATATTGATATAGGACTCGTTTTACTGTGGATATGGATACCTTTGTACCTGTTTCCTCCAGCATCTTCACAAGGTCCTTTGCTGTTGTTCTGGGATTGATTTGTACTTTTTCTTTTTTACCAAAGTACATTCATCTCTAGGAGACAGAACGCGTCTCCTTCCTGAGCGGTATGACGGCTGCGTGGTCCCATGGTGTTTATACTTGTGTACTATTGTTTGTACAGATGAACGTGGTACCTTCAAGCGTTTGGAAATTGCTCCCAAGGAGGAACCAGACTTTTTCTGAGGTCTTGGCTGATTTCTTTTGATTTTCCCATGATGTCAAGCAAAGAGGCACTGAGTTTGAAGGTAGTCCTTGAAATGCATCCACAGGTACACCTCCAATTGACTCAAATGATGTCAATTAGCCTATCAGAAGCTTCTAAAGCCATGACATCATTTTCTGGAAATTTCCAAGCTGTTTAAAGGCACAGTCAACTTAGTGCATGTAAACTTCTTACCCACTGGAATTGTGATACAGTGAATGATATGTGAAATAGTCTGTCTGTAATCAATTGTTGGAAAAATTACTTGTGTCATGCACAAAGTAGATGTCCTAACCGACTTGCCAAAACTATAGTTTGTTAACAAGAAATTTGTGGAGTGGTTGAAAAACGAGTTGTAATGACTCCAACCTAAGTGTATGTAAACTTCCGACTTCAACTGTAGGTGGAACAACGTTATATAAATCCAATCCGTTTTGATCACGCAGACTGGGATATGTTCCGGCTAGCCTCAGAGAATAAATGCGGATCTGGTGAGTGAGTTTATAAGGAAGTGTATAGGAGATGTTGTACCCACTGTGACTATTAAAACCTACCCTAACCAGAAACCGTGGATAGATGGCGGCATTCGCACAAAACTGAAAGCGCGAACCACCGCATTTAACCATGGAAAGGTGACTGGGAATATGGCCGAATACAAACAGTGTAGTTAATCACTCGGCAAAGCAATCAAACAAGCAACATGTCAGTATAGAGACAAAGTGGAGTCGCAATTCAATGACTCAGACACAAGACGTATGTGGCAGGGTCTACAGACAATCACGGACTACAAAAGGAAAACCAGCAACGTCATGGATACTAATGTCTTGCTTCCAGACAAACTAAACACCTTCTTTGCCCGCTTTAAGGATAATACAGTGCCACCGACGCGGCCCGCTTCCAAGGACTATGCGCTCTCCGCCGTGGCCAACGTAAGACATTTAAACGTGTTAACCCTCATAAGGCTGCCGGCCCAGACGGCATCCCTAGCCGCGTCCTCAGAACATGCACAGACCTGCTGGCTGGTGTGTTTACGGACATATTCAATGTCTCCCTATCCCAGTCTGCTGTCCCCACATCCTTCAAGATGGCCACCATTGTTCCTGTACTCAAGACTGCAAAGGTAACTGAGCTAAATGACTATCGCCCCGTTGCACTCACTTCTGTCATCATGAAGTGCTTTGAGAGACTAGTCAAGGATTATATCAACTCCACCTTACCTGTCACCCTAGACCCACTTCAATTTGCTTACCACCCCAATAGGCCACAGACAATGCAATCGCCATCACACTGCACACTGCCCGATTTCATTTGGACAAGAGGAATACCTATGTAAGAATGCTGTTCATTGACTATAGCTCAGAATTCAACACCATAGTACCATCTAAGCTCATCATTAAGCTTTAAGCCCTGGGTCTCAACCCTGCCCTGTGCAATTGGGTCCTGGACTTCCTAACGGGCCGCCCCCAGGTGGTGAAGGTAAGAAACAACATCTCCACTTCGCTGATCCTCAACATTGGGGCCACACTTGGGTGCGTGCTCAGCCCCCTCCGGTACTCCCTGTTCATCCATGACTGCATGGCCATGCACGCCTCCATCTCAATCAAGTTTGTAGACACACAACAGTAGTAAGCTTGATTACCAAGAACTACGAGACAGCCTACAGGGAGGAGGTGAGGGTTCTCGGAGTGTGGTGTCAGGAAAACAATCTCTCACTCAACATCAACAAAACAAAGGAGATGATCGTGGACTTCAGGAAACAGCAGAGTGATCAC
This sequence comes from Salvelinus fontinalis, assembly GCF_029448725.1. Lineage (NCBI taxonomy): Eukaryota > Metazoa > Chordata > Actinopteri > Salmoniformes > Salmonidae > Salvelinus > Salvelinus fontinalis. Next base: position 692,785 of record NC_074689.1, on the reverse strand, counting down.
CCCGCTTTCCACGAAGGGACAGTAGTGGAGAAGGTGGAATGTTTTTTTAAGTTCCTCGGCATACACATCACAGACAAAATGAAATGGTCCACATACACAGACAGTGTGGGGCAGAAGGCGCAACAGCGCCTCTTCAACCTCAGGAGGCTGAAGAAATGTGACTTGTCACCTAAAACCCTCACAAACCTTTACAGGTGCACAATTGAGAGCATCCTGTCACCGCCTGGTACGGCAACTCCACTGCCCACAACGTCAGGGCTCTCCAGAGGGTGGTGCGGTCTGCACAACGTATCACCGGGGGCAAACTACCTGCCCTCCAGGACACCTACAGCACCCGATGTCACAGTTAGGCCAAAACGATCATCAAGGACAACAACCACCCGAGCCACTGCCTGTTCATCTCGCTACCATCCAGAAGGCGAGGTCAGTACAGGTGCTTCAAAGCTGGGACAGAAAGACAGCTTCTATCTCAAAGCCGTCAGACTGTTTAACAGCCATCACTAAGACAGAGAGGCTGCTGCCTACATACAGTTTTGAAATCATTGGCCACTTTAATAAATGGAACACTAGTCACTTTAATAATGTCACTTTAATAATGTTTACATATCTAGCATTACTCATTTCGTATGTATATACTGTATTTTACACCATCTGTTGCATCTTGCCTATGCCGCTCTGTCATTACTCATCCATATATTTAGATATTTTTATTCCATTCCTTTACTTAGATTTGTGTGTATTAGGTAGTTGTTGTGGAATTGTTAGATTAATTGTTAGATATTGCTGAACTGTCGGAACTAGAAGCATTTCGCTACACTCGCAATAACATCTGCTAACCATGTGTATGTGACCAATAAAATTTGATTCAAACAATTATTGTTATTATTATCATCCCTATTAATTAATCCCTCATGAGACTAGCTGGCTGACATTCTCTCTTTCTAATCTCTCTCTGTCAGATGATCCAAGAAGCGTTGCAGAAGGACATCTCCATCATGCAGAAGAGCTCCCCTGTGGACCTGGTCACTGAGACCGACCAGAAGGTGGAGCAACTCATCATCTCCTCCATCAAGGAGAAGTTCCCCACACACAGGTACAGTAGCTCACTGCAGGGCTTTAAAGCCTGAACCACCACCATTTGCTGCTTTCGAGAGTCTATTTCTTGACATTGTTCCCAGCAGACATGGGTCAAATGCATAACTAAAATGCTTGAAATTGATTTAGCTTGCGTGGTATAATGGAACCCGATTCATTAGTCCCGAAAGTGCACATTTTGCCCACTTTGCATGCAGGTCAAGCACACATCAATTATTTGTATTTGATCCAGGTCTGGTTCCTAAGTGCCTGAAAGGTGTGGTACTGTGCTTCTGTCTCTGATATTCATTATCCACCATCTTCTTCCAATTCCTCTTTCACCAGTTTTATAGGTGAAGAGTCTGTAGCGGCGGGAGCATCCAGCAACCTAACTGATAATCCCACCTGGATCATTGACCCCATTGATGGGACCACCAACTTTGTCCACAGGTGCTGCACAATGTTACAGTTCTGTATTGCAAACATGCCCCATTATATAGCCTAACATATGATGAAAGCATCTAATGTCCTCATAACCAAAGAAGCTATAGCCTCCTACATCAATAGTATTCTTTGGGGGGGCATAAGAGGCTTCATATTAAATTTTTTATTTTTAACCGGATTTTTCCTGGCGTGACCTCAAGGGTTTTAATAGAAATAGATTTTTATGTGCTTAGTTCCTCTAGGAGTTCACTTATTTAATACCTTAACACATTTTCTCTTTTCTTTTACCTCAGATTCCCCTTTGTCTCTATGTCGATTGGTTTTGCTGTGAAGAAAGAGGTAAAGGTTTTCTGTGTTTGGCAACGTCATGAGATTTATAAGACAGTAATAACTGAGTAGCAGGAACTCAGCAGGTTTTGACTTTGCATTTGAAGTCATCCTTCTCTCTATGCAATGTCTTTGACTCAGATAGAGTTTGGCATTGTCTACAGCTGCCAAGAGGACAAGATGTACACAGCACGGAAGGGGAAAGGGTCATTCTGTAATGGAGAACCCATCAAAGTGTCTGGGCAGGAAGGTATGTTGTACAGCCTTGTCTGTCTGGCTGAGCCAATTGAGATAATATCAACTAGGGAGAGTCATTCACCAAGTACCAAACATCAGGGCTGGTATTCATAAAGCGTTCTAGAGTAGGAGTGCTGATCGAGGGTCTGGTCAATTGATCATGATAACACTAGGAAGATATACAGATGAATTGTATCTCATTTGATTGTATGAGATTTAGCTTGGTTAGCGTTATGCTAGTTTGTTGTGTAATGGATTCAATGAGTAGTCATAACTCATGACACTCTCTGTGTAGACATCACCAAGTCCTTGGTCCTGACAGAGATGGGCTTTAAGAAGGATCCAGAGCACTTCAAAACCATGATGGGCAACATCGAGACAATCCTCACCATCCCTGTACACGGGTAAACATTACTTCCCACACTCTCTGTTTAAACATCATCTCAATATTGTGAGCTTGCAATGCATCAAACATTAATAAGGCCACAGAAAGAGAGATGTAATATAATAATATATACCATTTAGCAGACGTTTTTATCCAAAGCGACTTAGAGTAGTGCATCAAAAGTGCAAGTGCTATGCTCTACCCATTGAGCCACACATGATTGTTGTTTGACTTACAGTGGTTTAGATATGTATGAGGTTAACAAGCAAATGTTGCTCCCGTAGCATCCGCTCGCCGGGCAGTGCGGCAGTCAACATGTGCCTGGTGGCGTGCGGAGCGGCTGATGCCTACTACCACATGGGCATCCACTGCTGGGACATGGCTGGAGGAGCTGCCATCATTAGAGAGGCTGGGGGTGTCATCATGGACATCTCAGGTGATTCACTGTGCACTGCAGCGATGCTACCTACTGTACATAGTTGTAACCAGGATGTGGTGTGGATTGTAGATGGTACATGATCAAGGCCTCCAAGTCATGAGTAAATTATTTTATTGATCTTATTAATTCTATTTTAATTAATTATACCTTAAAGTTCTCAATGAGGTTAAAATGAGTACTGGGCACTTGCTATAACATGGATCTATTGTATTGTTGTCCTACCCAGGAGGCCCATTTGACCTGATGTCCAGGAGGCTGATCATTGCCAGCAGCAGAACCATCGCAGAGCGCATCTCCCAGGTGATAAAAGCATTCCCTGTAGGAAGGGACGACATCGAGGGATAGAGTACCATCACATGCACGCACAGAGGGAATGACAGATGGCTGCAGGTGCATGCACACCCAGCAGGAAGCACCCAGCAGAACACACATACACACATTTAGATGAGTCAGGATCCTCTCTGCGCCTTAATTGTTAAACTGGTGGTATTAACTTTTCTCTGAATGCACCTCAGTGGATTTGCGAAAACCTATCAATGAAGACCAACTTTATTCATTTAATTGACTGTTTGCCCCTCAAGGGCTTTGACTTGTATCTCATTTTTGGGGGGTATTTAAGTGAGAACAAGATTAGGAAATGTGGTCATTGTAGACCAAGACATTTTCTGTCTCAATCATACACCACATGGCCAAAGGTATGTGGACAACCTTCAAATTTGTGGATTTGTTTATTTTAGCCACACTCATTGCTGACAAGTGTTTAAAATCAAGCACACAGCCATGCAATCTCCATAGACAAACATTGGCAGTAAAATGGCCTTACTGAAGAGCTCAGTGACTTTCAACGTGGCACTGTAATAGGATACCATCTTTCCAATAAGTTAGTTTGTCAGATTTCTGCTATGCTAGAGCTGCCCCGGTCAACTGTAATTGCTGTTATTGTGAACCATTGCGTCTAGGAGCAACAACGGCTCAGCCGCGAAATGGTAGGCCACACAAGCTCACAGAACAGGACCGCCGAGTTCGTCAGGGGAGCTTCATGAAATGGGTTTCCATGGCAGAGCAGCCGCAACACCAGCCTAAGATCACCATGCGTAATGCCAAGCGTCGGCTGGAGTGGTGTAAAGCTCGCCGCCATTGGACTCTGGAGTAGTGGAAACGTGTTCTCTGGAGTGATGAATCACGCTTCACCATCTGTCAATCCGATGGACGAATCTGGGTTTGGCGGATTCCAGGAGAACGCTACCTGCCCCAATGCCTTATGCCAACTATAAAGTTGTAGACTTTAAAGTCTGTAGCAACAGACTATAAAGTCTGTGGCTGTTTTTCATGGTTCAGGCTAGGCCCCTTAGTTCCAGTGAATGGAAATCTTAACGCTACAGCATACAATGACATTATAGACGATTCTGTGCTTCCTGTTTCAGCATGGTAATGCCCCCGTGCACAAAGGGGGGTCCATACAGAAATGGTTTGTCGAGATGAGTGTGGACAAACTTGACTGGCCTGCACAGAGCCCTGACATCAACCCCATCGGAAACCTTTGGGATGAATTGGAATGCAGACTGCGAGTCCGGCCTAATCGCCCAACATCAGTGCATGACCTAACTCCTAATGCTCTTGTGGCTCAATGGAAGCCAGTCCCTGCTGCAATGTTCCAACATCTAGTGGAAAGCCTTCCCAGCTGAGTGGAGGCTGTTATAGTATCAAAGGGGGAACAACTCCATATTAATGGCCATGATTTTGGAATTAAATGTTCAACGAGCAGGTTCTCCACATACTTTTTGTCATGTAGTGTAAGTTGCATCTTTTAAGTAACTGTATTATAACTTGAACAAATAACACGAACCTCAGCAGTATATGGCTTCCTTGACTGATTTAGAATCTTGAGTTACAAAGACATCCATTGACTTTCCACAATATATATATAGGGAAATCTGTATTTATTTAGATCTGAATTGTAAGTAATTATTTTCCTACTCTACTACAGTGCTAAATACTTGATATGTTATGTACTGTGAGGTATATTTATTTATTGCAGGTATTGGTATAAAATGTTAATGCTTTCACAATAACTTGTTACCCACATTTTATTATTTTACAAACCTCTCATATTTGGAGTGACCATACATTGAATCCTCACTCCCAGAGAACATACCATACATACATACCTGACGTTAGCTTATAAGCCATAAAGAGTATTGCAGATATCTTACTATGAGTGTAGCTTTGTATGATTTAGTGACTAAATCAAGACATGTTTTGAGAAGTGATGTTCTGTAATGTTTTCTTAGGATGTATGAAGAGGGAAGTAAAAAAATAAATAAAAAAAATGTCATTTCTATACTAATAATGATATTGCCACACATTTCTTTATGAATAACTGATGGGTATAGTGTTTTGTATTTTTGTTCCTTTATGTAGTCGCTGTTGTCTGTGCTAACAGCGAGGTGGAAGAAAGATCTTCACATCACATAAATCGGTAATTTAAAAAAGCCCATGCCCAAACAGGAAAGTCACAAGAGATGAGAATATGTAGCAATGGTTAGTTATCACGGGAAGGCTAAGAATCACGTTGTCTGTCTGAACTGTCGCCTGATAAAACCAATTTGTGTTACAGCCAACCTGAGGATAGAAGGTCTTGATAATAAGCTCTTTGAATTAGGTTTACATTTAATTATTTTGGAATGTTTTATCAAGGGTCAATACATTATTTTATAAAGAACATACATTCACACCAACTGTCAGTGATGTCAATCTTCTTTGTGCACAGCAAACAGGACATATGGGCATGTGTGTTTCGACATGCATGCAGTTGAGTTATGCAAGGTGTGGCAACGCTGTGTGTCTGAACCAGTCTAAACATAGGCCCTACTAAATGTCCTCTAGAAATAAGTACAGAACCCAGCAGCGTTGCTGTTCTTGTCACAAGCCAGTGTGCCTGGCACCTACTACCATACCCCGTTCAAAGGCACTTAAATATTTTGTTTATTCACCCTCTGAATGGCACACATATAAAATCCATGTCTCAATTGTCTCAAGGCTTAAAAAGCCTTCTTTAACCTGTCTTTCATCTACATTGATTGAAGTGGATTTAACAAGTGACATCAATAAGGGATCACCTGGATTCACCTCGTCAGTCTGTCATGGAAAGAGCAGGTGTTCTTAATGTTTTGTATACTCAGTGTATATGTATTGCCATAGTAATACATACCATAATTGTAAAGTGTTTATTTGTAAAGTGCTTATTTACTTTTAAGGGGCAATATGCAGTTCAGCCTTCCACCTTTTTTGTTTTCAAAAGTTAATATTTTGGGTTCTGATGGGGTTAAACAGTTTAACTAAGTTCATGAGGCATTTGTAAGTTATATTATTAAAGAATCGTTGGCTATAATTAATTTAAAAGTCCCAAAATTGATGTATCAATGGCAGTTCCCCTTTAATGGAGGATTCATGTCATTGTTTCTTCACAACTAGTATGACAACCAGCACAGATAGTTTTGCATTCATGAAGATTGTTTATCACACAGTTGCAATTGGATATTGAAAGAAAAGAGGCTTTACTTAGTTGTTTAAGCCTCTCCTTGTTTGTGTTTTGGGCATTACAGGATAAATTATTCAATATTGTGTGTACTCCACATAGGATGACTCTACTAGTTTTCATATAATAGAGCCTAATGCTCTGGAATTAGTGGAACTATTGTGTAATAAATGGTACCACAGTTTTGTGCTATAGGGGCCATCTGTGATGACTCAGATGGCCTCTATAGCTGAGGAGTGGCATGATTTAAAGGTAGTTTTACTCTTTAGTCTCATGGGTCCATTTACGTCAAAGGGGGCAGGAATGAAAGACTGCTTGCATGGCTTTTTGGCATTAGATTATGGGATTTCTGATCATTATTTCCCATTCACTTCTGGAGAAGTTGCACTGTATCTCTCTTGTAGAAACAGGCCACGAGCATGCGATGACACAATCCATCTGCTTCACAGTTATTGGGTTTGATCATTCCTGTTCCTGCTCAAACAATTACAAGAGCGTCGCACATTGAGAATGATGGAGAGGATTTGTTGGCACCATTGATTTTCTTTGCATGCATTGATGTTCACACAAAAGACAATACAAGACATGTCCTACGTTGTAACTGGCACAGTCAGGAAGCAGGACACATCCTAGGACCAAACTCATACAAATCCCACGGTTTACACAGAAAACAGCTAGAATAATGGTACAAATAATACATAAACCTGTGTGGACCAAAGTTGGGTTTGACTCCATTTCAAGTCAGTTGAACTGAACATGGAATTCCCCATATAATGCATTATAATATGATGTAAGTTCCAACTGGGTTTAATAACATGCATGTTGCATTTAGAATGGAGACTAGTTTTAACATGCCATCCAGCAGTACCATCTTAACAGAGCTCTTGAAAAGACAGTTTACATGTCTGGGTGTGTCTGACTTATGCGTGCAAGTCTAGACATTACATAGCGGTCGTAGATGCTCCTGACATGGTTTCCAATGCATTATAACTGCATCATAATACATTATACCTGGATGCTTTTATGTATTACCTCATTTTCCATACCACCAATACCCTTTTCAGTAGCTTACTCACATTACTCATCATGTTGTTTCAAGTCTCCTTTTTACGAGAGTTGTTTTTTCAGATTGGTGACCATCATGGGTTGCCTATGCGGAAATGTGTGTAGGGACGGTTCTGGTACTTTTCCTGTGCATAGTCTCATGCTAGCTACTTAATATCTCCTCTTTGAGTATTCACACCTTTATTTGAGGATAGCAGCATCCACTGACTACCTATTGAGGACCCCGCTCAACTTTTCTCAGGTAAGTTTTTGTCCAATTTCTTCAGGAATGAATTACAGCTGCCAACATAAGAATGTGCATATGTTGCTGAAATAGGTTTTGCTAAATAATGTGTATATCAGCATAGTGCTAAAGCCTACATGGGAAGAAGGTGATTATCTTCAGTGTTGGGGAAAGTGGACTTAAAATGTGAAAACAAAATGCACTTGTAGAACATTGATCAGGGGCTGCTCAATGTGCCAACAAAATGTGGGTAAAGATTTGACTATGTATATTTTTTTGTAATTTTTCTAGAACATAATTGTGCATGATAACATACTAGATACTGAGGAGTCATTTCAGCAAGCCATGACACCCACCATCAGAATGTTCTGAAATTCTCTCTGTAGTTAGAAACAGGTAAGATTGGCAACACTGAAATATTATATTGTTGAAAAAAAAATGTTATCTTGAAGAAATTAAGCTTATTAATTGCACCCAAATTAGCCATTTTAATTGATGGGATTCTGATAATATTCAATAAATATACTACCCAACATCCGTTTTTTTATTTTATTAAACTCGGCAAGTCAGTTAAGAACAAATTCTTATTTACATTGACTGCCTACCCCGGGCCGACAATGAGCCAATTGTGCGCCGCCCTATGGGACTCCCAATCACGGCCAGATGTGATTGATAATGGAATTTATATGTTTAAATTAATGATTAGAATATTCCACCCTGAAACCATATAATTGTATGACATTTATTAGAATCATAAAACTGTAATCTGATGATGTGTGTAGTTCTAGTCAGAATTAGAACAAGGACCTTTTGTTCCTTTTTAGTATGTAAGCAGGGTGCATGTGGGAAACAAATGGTAAGAGGAGCTATCAACAGACAAGCTGGACCACTGTGTTCCTTACAGGACATTCTGTCTCCACCCGTGGAGGGGAGAAACTGTTAGGCTTGCAGAAGATTATGAAACATGTTGCAGATTAAAGAAACAATGTATCTGTATAGTGGAAAAACACAGACTGTCTGAGCAAGGCGTAGCTTAAGATTTGAACTTGTATGTATGTGCGTAGGATGTCTACTGTTTGTGTGGAAGTATGTGCACAGCTATAAAATGGATGTCTTTGTATAATGGACTTCAGAGTGCTCTCGTGAATAAACATTTGACTATTGTAGGCTGGGCCTCTGTTTGTATTCATTTCAACCAGTATCTTATAAATTCTGGGTTGCAGACTGAGTAGTTAACTTCTTATGGCTGCAGGGTCAGTATTGAGTAGCTTGGATGAAAGGTGCCCAGAGTAAACGGCCTGCTCCTCAGTCATAGTTGCTAATATATGCATATTATTATTAGTATTGGATAGAAAACACTCTGAAGTGTCTAAAACTGTTTGAATTATGTCTGTGAGTATAACAGAACTCATATGGCAGGCAAAAACCTGAGAAATTCCACTTCCTGTTTGGATTTTTTCTGAGGCTGGTAGATTTTCAACCAAGCTCCCATTGAAATTACAGCGAGATATGGACTTTTCACTTCCTACGGCTTCCACTAGATGTCAACAGTCAATAGAACTTTGTCTGATGACTCTGTTGTGAAGGGAGGGGGGGGGGCCGAAGGAGACAGGAATGAGTAACCACTGCCATGAGGTGACCACGCGCGTTCACGTGAGAGGCAGCTCCGTTCCATCGCTCAACTGAAGTCAATGTAATTCTCCGGTTGGAACGTTATTCAAGATGTATGTTAACAACATTCTAAAGATTGATTCAATACATCGTTTGACATGTTTCTACTGACTGTTACGGAACTTTTGGACATTTCGTCACGTTTTAGTGAACGCGCTTTGTGACTGGAATTGTTTACCAAACGCGCTAACCAAAGTAGCTAATTGGACATAAATAACGGACATTATCGAACAAATCAAGCATTTATTGTGGACCTGGGATTCCTGGGAGTGCATTGTGATGAAGATCATCAAAGGTAAGGGAATATTTATCATGTAATTTCTGGTTTCTGTTGACTCCAACATGGCGGCTAATTTGACTCTTGTTCTGAAATCCGTCTCAGATTATTGCATGGTTTGCTTTTTCCGTAAAGTTGTTTTGAAATCTGACACAGCGGTTGCATTAAGGAGAGGTATATCTATAATTCTATGTGTATAACTTTTATTATCATCTACATTTATGATGAGTATTTCTGTTGAAACGATGTGTCTGCACTATCATTGGATGTTTTTGGAACTAGTGAATGTTACGCGCCAATGTAAACTCCGATTTTTTTATATAAATATGAACTTTATAAAGCAACATGCATGTATTGTGTAACATGAAGTCCTATGAGTGTCATCTGATGAAGATCATCAAAGGTTAGTGATTAATTTTAGCTATATTTCTGCTTTTTGTGACTGCTATCTTTCGCTGGAAAAATGGCTGTGCTTATTGTGGTTTGGTGTGACCTAACATAATCGTTTGTAGTGCTTTCGCTGAAAAGTATATTAGAAATCGGACACTTTGGTGGGATTAACAACAAGATTACCTTTAAAATGGTATAAGAAACATGTATGTCTGAGGAATTTTAATTATGAGATTTCTGTTGTTTTGAATTTGGCGCCCTGCACTTTCACTGGCTGTTGTCATATCATCCCGTTACCGGGATTGCAGCCATAAGAATACCTGTCCCTGCCGTCCGATGGTACCACGCCGAAAAACCGTGCACGGGCGGGTTGATGACCCGTAAATTAAAGATCTGTCCCCTGACATTAGGGTTCCATAACAGGCCGGTATATATCTAAGGTCGGCAGAGACGGTGACGGGATCCAGGCAACATTGCTTTTCCCAGTCTTCAAGACGAAGGTCAGTAATCTTTATTCACGAATTTGGGGGGAATGATTTAAGATATCTTTGATTTGATCTAAAATATTTGTCTCCGCCAACCCCACCACATGGGGCCAGTTCGTACTGTCAAGGCTCAGGAGAAGACTCAGATGCAGACAGTTTCGAAGTAACAAAAGTTTATTACAAAAACGGGAGCAGGCAAACGACAGGTCAAGGGCAAGCAGAGGTCAGTAATCCAGAGTGCGTGCGTGCGTCTCTCACGTGATGCTCTTGATAGAAGTCCGGGTGGAGCCTATACTATTCAGTCTCTCGTGCATGTGCAGGGCAACCAGACGCAGTGCAGTGTTACACTTCATCTCCACCGCAAACCACTCCTGTAGAACGTCCCCGACACTCTGACAACACACACAAATCCAACATTATATATACACACAGCATGAAACACAAAAACACACAAGGCAGAATGATACACACACACAAGGTTTGAAACATTGTATTTTCTCTAAAATAAATCACGCTGACACAGGTTTGGCAATAATACCTCCCTGCAAAGCACCTCCGCTATACGTTATATTTTACAGCGAAGGCTGCAGCAGAAGCGAATTTCTTTGTCGGCCACGTGTTTGCGATTGGCTGGGGAACAACTGCTGGCTTATGGCCCTGCCTACACCTGTTTTTTAAAATTATATGAGCACAAAATGTTCAACTTTATTTGGAACGGCAAGCCAGGTAAATTAAACTGGCCTATTTATATGATGAATATGAATTCGGAGGGAAGAAATTATTAAATATTAATTAAAGCGTTGGACCTCTCACTAAAGGGTTCAGTCATACAAAAACTATATACTTAAATCTGAACTGGTCCTCTAGCAGATTAGTAACAATGTCTCACCCAGTGTTCAAGAATGTCATTTTTACCTTTATTCAGATTACAACCTCTCACTTTCAATTATTTGAAAATGAAATAATCTACAAAATATAACTATTTTTAAGCCATAGAAAGACATTTTTGTTTAATCCACCAGAAAAGATATTACAACAAATATTAGGTTTGAAAAAAATAAAACAAATGTTAAAAACTGTATAATTTTTGTCAATTATATCATAAATAGGACCGGTGGAGTTATGTCACACATGCAGTTAACAAAAATATATGGAAATGTCTGCTCCATCCAAAATTACAACCAAATTGATTACAGAATAGCTAAAAAATGGAGGAGGGAAGTGGAAGAGGGGGAAGGTAAGGAACTTGTCTGTTGGCACTGCATTAAAGACCAAAATGGGTTAAAGAAAGTTGTGATAAATTGAAAAGTATACCAGTTTCATTTTAGTATCAAAACATTTACAAAATTGAGTTTTTCATTGCAAATTATTATACAAAATTCTTGCAACCAATAGAATGTTATATACAGTGGCTTGCGAAAGTATTCACCCCCCTTTACATTGTTCCTATTTTGTTGCCTTACAACCTGGAATTAAAATAGCTTTTTTGGGGGGGGGGCGGGGTTGTACCATTTGATTTACACAACATGCCTACTACTTTGAAGATGCAAAATATTTTTTCTTGTGAAACAAACAAGTAATTAGACAAAAAAACTGAACCTGAGCGTGCATAACGATTCACCCCCCCAAAGCCAATACTTTGTAGAGACACCTTTTGCAGTAATTACAGCGGCAAGTCTCTTGGGGTATGTCTCTATAAGCTTGGCACATCAAGCCACTGGGATTTTTGCCCATTCTTCAAGGCAAAATGTCACGCCCTGGCCTTAGTTATCTTTGTTTTTCTGTTCGTTGGTGTTGGAATTTAGGTGGATGCTATTTTTCCGGACAGTTTAGTCATGTGTGTTTGGACTGGTATTTTTCATGCGCCTGTGTGTTTGGGCATGACCGTTTTCACTGTCGTCAGGAATAAAAATCCACGTTCTGAACTAACCTGCTCTCTGCGCTTGACTCCTCCACCCAGTAATCCTAGAGGTTGTGACACAAAACTACTCCAGCTCCATCAAGTTGGATGGGTTCCGCTGGTGTACAGCAATCTTTAAGTCATACCACAGATTCTCAATTGGATTGAGGTCTGGGCTTTGACTAGGCCATTCCAAGACATTTAAATGTTTCCCCTTAAACCACTCAAGTTTTGCTTTAGTACCTGTGAGTCTTTCTGGGTAAGTTTCATAGAGTATTTTCCCCCCTGGAGTATTCTTCAAGCTCTGTCAAGTTAGTTGTTGATCATTGCTAGACAGCCATAGATAGAAAAGAGTAGAGTACCAGGAGTGCTGCCCTGCGATACACCACATACATTTATATTGGTGGCAGGTAGCCTAGTGATTAAGAATGTTGGGCTAGTAGCCGGAAAGATGCTGGTTCGAATCCCTAAGAGAACAACAAGGTGCTTAACCCCAGTAAGCCGCTCTGCTAAATTACGTAAATGTAAAATGTTTAACATTAGAGAAGCTTCCATTAAAGAAAACCCTCTGTGTTCTATTAGATAGATCTGAATCCACGATATGGTAGAGTTTGAAAAGCCATACCAGGTTATGGTGAATAATATCAAAGGCTGCACTGAAATCTAACAGTACAGCTTGTTACTAAAGCCAATTATTAAGTATAGTTTCACCAGGTCATCTAAGGCATTTTCACATTGCACAGCAACAGGAAGCCAGGGAGGCATGCAATTAACCTAATCCCCTACTTTAATCTTGAAATATAACTGCGACTATATTCTCAAAATGTGAATTCTCTAAATTAAATGTCAAGTTTATTCTCAATATATTTCTACTTTATTCTTGAATTTAATTTAGACTTCATTCTCGAAATATTGCCACTGTATTCTTGAAGTTTCTCAAAATACTATTCTCAAAATACTGCCATTTTATTCACAACATTCCATTTGAACTTTAGTACCACCACCCATCACCGTTTATAAAAATGTTCTCTTCACTTGGCCCTAATACTTTTCCGTACCATGTAGATAATTTGGTCTGCAGAGGGGTAATTGAGATTGCCAATGTTTGAAAACCTAAAGACAGCATTGCAGTTGGAGCTGTGCTATTTTTGCCAGTGCTCTTGTCCTTGGCCCAGCAACTAATATTAGTCTTTAGTGTTTCAACTCTCAGATATTTGCTTCCTTGACTCGCACAGTGAGCTTCCAACCACTAGAGAGCAGTAGTGTATCAGCCATTTTGAATAGCCCCGAAAACCTAACAACGTTACACTAGTCATTGAACTTAGTATTTGTTTTAAATCACAAGGATAATGAATAATACTTGTATTATCGGTAGTTTGTCATAATCATTAAGTCTAAATGATATTGCATCTTCTAAAGTTCTTCAGAGCTGCTGAGTCAACTTGTTTTCTGCTCCTGAGGAGGAAACTGAGAGGTGAGAGAGACACAGCGCTAGATAGATGCTCTTAACCAACTGTACGGCAAAAAAACATGAAAAAAACATTCTATAGGAGGGCTCCCAAACTGGCAGCAGTACGTTCAGAATCAGAGAGATCAATAGACATATTATCTTCACTTACTCATCACTATACACAAAGCAACCTTATTGAAACATACAAAATAAACAAAACAGACTGCCATTGGCCATAAGTCTGGCCAAATCTGTCACTGCACATTTGTATTCAAAGATCGTTTGAATAAGAAGATTGATAGACATGTTAAGTAGTAGCTTAGAAATGTAAATTAGCCAACTGTAGCATGCTGGTATTCCTTGCCCTTGATATTTGATTTGAAACAACATACTGTATAGTGTCTATGACTACACTGAAATATTGCTTTTCAAGTATGAGCCTATCTACCACTTGTTGATGTCTCTCTGTAGCGCAGATGAAGTCTATGATGTTGCAAAAGAGATATTGCATGTCTTTCAAATGACACATCCAGTTTGGTTTTGATATCAGACATATTCCCCCCATTTAAAAACTCTGCAGCGGTTGATCAAGAGATCCAGGTTACTGCTATAAACACTTCAAGATGCAAAGCAGGTGTTTTCTGTTGAGTTTATTATAATAAAATGGAAAGGGTATTTTAGGAAACACAAAAGATATTTGATTGAGGCAATCATGTTCCGTAAAATGTGTTATATTGAGCACCTGTGTATTGGAGGAGTTCATAATTACTTGATGATAAAACATCCCAAAGCAGTTAAGGATCTTCTTACGATTAGCTCCCAATCAAGGATGCTTTAGGCAGCAGCATTTTTTTTTTTTTGACAGTCAGTCAGTCAGAGGAGGAGGAAAAAGCTTCCATCTAATTCCCATGCAGGGAATGTGCTAAGAGCCCAACTTTCTGCTTCAGTGGACCCCAAAATCAAAGCAGGCAGGCTGATACGTCATCAGAGCACACAACAGAACATTGTACTGTATACACTCGGTTTGTTGTTTATATGAAATATTTTTCATTAAATCGATTTTATTCAGAACTAAAGTTTTGTTACTAAGGATTCCACGACGCGGTTAGCCTTCATGGCTGGGACTGCAAGTTTGTGTTTCATTTTTTTGCGTGGATTCCACGAGTGCTAGCTGGGTGTATTACAGACACCTGTCGTTGTCGTGGGAAAGACTCATTTTTATATTTTTGTAAAACAACTGGTTGCAGTAAAGAGCCAACCTGGATACTAAGGAGATCCTTAAGGAAACTGACGAGTACCAACAGCTTTATGCTATGGAGGAACAACATACGCCATCATGGAAAGTGAAAATATCTTTAACCTGACAAAAAAAGAGAAACAGATTCATCTACAGACACAGACGATGTACTTACTGTTGAAGTAGAGGCTAATGCTCTGGCTGGAATCCATGCAACACTGGAAAAGTTGTGTGAGGAGGTAGCAGAGCTGAGGGGGAGTTTGGAGTTTAGCCACTGTGAAATTCTAACTCTCCAAGCAGAGAACAAGGCACTCACAGCCAAGGTAAAAATCCACAGTTCCAACATGAATTGTCTACTCAGGGAGAATAGGGTGATGAAGGAGTCGCTACTAGAAATACAAAGTCGTAGCATGCGTGAAAATCATTTTTTTTCTGGGATTCCTGAGGACGAATCCAATAATCAAGAGGGCACGATCAGAGAATTCATGCAATCCGTCTTGAAACTTTCTATAGAGACTGTAAACAAGGTGACTTTCCACCGAGTACACAGACTTGGAGCTCGGAGTGACAAGACCAAGGGTCCCCGAACCGGTCATCGCAAAATTTGAACACTAGCAACAAAAGGAGCTGATCAAAAGCAGGGGAAGGGAGCTTAAAGCGACCAAATTCGGTCTCAATGATCAATTTCCAAGGGAGATAAACAAATGTCGTAAGAGACTGTATCCGGTACAAAGGCAAGAGAGGGAAAAGGGTAAGCGATCCTTTCTCATTGTGGACAAACCCTTTATAGATGGACAGCTATTCCGACACAGCTCCATAACACCAAGGCTGTACTAAATTCTACAGGGACTTCAGGTTATGAAAAAAGAAAGTATGGGAACTGTAAAAATATCTGAACACTATGAAGTGGATATGAACACACACATACTCAATTACATGCTCGCTTACACATACGACCTTATACACACACACCCGATCTCGCTCTCTTCTCTCACCTCTCATTGTCGAGAACTGTTTTATAATTTAATATTTTTCTTGTTTGTCTATCTTTTTTAATGTTATTTTTCTACAAGTTTATATATGTTTACTAGGGGCATTGGGGAATAATAACATATTGTACAGAATACATTTGTACTGTAGTCAAGCCGTCTCTAGAGTAATGCAAGGTCTCTTTCATGATTGTGTGAAACGTCAATTGCTATGGAAATGCTGGGATGTGTTTTTCAATTATGTTAAAGGTAATTATGATGCAACCATGACGGTGATACGATATGGATTACAATTATCATCATGAATATTAAGGCTATACGCACCACATGTTACATACATAGACACTCAACCAAGCAAATTGGAGGAGTTATTATTTATTTGGACCTCACACATTATAGTCTTACTCTTATACAGACATTGTACACACCCTCACTAAATCACATCCAATATGATACACATCAACCTACTCAGATTTACTACAGACATAATATCTTGTCTCAATTTCTAAAGTCTGTGGCATTGGCTCACAGGCAAACAGGCAAGGGAATAAAACATATATTTCTAGAACCTATTTCTTGAATTCGAAACAGACATTTGAAAGCTCTAATTTTGACCATCATAATACCTCTGATGGCAGGAAATTTACAAGCACTAATTATGGTCAATTTAGACTGAGAATAGTATCTAGTTATGGTAAGGAGCAAACTGGATGGAATATGGAGAAAAATGTACAAAACTCTTCCTGAATCTCAAATACAGGAATGCTAACAAAAAGATTTTGCTGAAACTCGTTACTGAAGACGGAGTGATCTATGATTCTCCGAATGATATTTTAAGAGGAAGCTAATTATTTTAGGCAGATGTTCTCTTTTCCATCCCATCCTCTCCCACTGAATGAAGATTACTGTAAGAAATTCTTTCCCAAATAATATAAAAATTAACAAATGTACAGAAAGATCAAAGCGAAGGCCAAATTTTGAGGAATAACTTTTTGAGGCTATTAAATCCTTTCAGTCTGGAAAAACCCTGCAGTTTACCTACAAAATGGGCTGATGAAGTAGACATACTTGGTATTCATATCACAAAATATATAAATAAGCTCCCACAATGAATTTCAATAGAAAACTTGTAAAAATAGACAAGATCCATGGAGAGGTAAATACCTGTCTATTTATGGAAAAATTGCCCTGATTAACTCCTTAGTCATATCGCAGTTTACTCACTTATGGCGCTGTCTACTCCTGATGATTCGTTTTTCAAATCATACGAGCAAAAAATATTTTGCTTTATCTGGGACGCTAAACAAGACAAATTAAGTGTGCCTATCTATGGTATATAATGAATATGAAATGGGTGGGTTGAGATTATTAACTATAAAAGCACTAAACCTCTCTCTAAAAGCTTCACTTATTCAAAGTTTTACTTGAACCCTAAATGGTTCTCAAGTAGATTACTAAGAAAAACTCATTCATTGTTTAAAAATGGCATTTTTGCCTTTGTGCAGATTGCCATGTCTCATTTACGATTAATTGAAAAGTATCCTTTTTTCTTTTTCCTTTAAACAAGCATTGCAGAGCAGGCTACAATTTCAGCTTCATCCCCCTGAAAAGATAGCCCATCTATAAATAATATTTGTTCTATGTACAGGTGCAGTGAGCTGTGAGCTGGTCTGACAGCTGGTGCTTAAAGTTAGTGAGGGAGATAAGTGTCTCCAGTTTCAGAGATTTTTGTAGTTCGTTCCAGTCATTGGCAGCAGAGAACTGGAAGGAGAGGCGGACAAAGGAGGAATTGGCTTTGGGGGTGACCAGTAAGATATACCTGCTGGAGCGTGTGCTACGGGTGGGTGCTGCTATGGTGACCAGCGAGCTGAGATAAGGGGGGACTTTACCTAGCAGGGTCTTGTAGATGACCTGGAGCCAGTGAGTTTGTCGACAAGTATGAAGCGAGTGCCAGCCAACGAGAGCCTACAGGTCGTAGTGGTGGGTAGTATATGGGGCTTTGGTGACAAAAGGGATGGCACTGTGGTAGACTGCATCCAATTTGTTGAGTAGGATGTTGGAGGCTATTTTGTAAATGACATCGCCGAAGTCGAGGATCGGTAGGATAGTCAGTTTTATGAAGGTATGTTTGGCAGCATGAGTGAAGGATGCTTTGTTGCAAAATAGGAATCCAATTCTAGATTTAACTTTGGATTGGAGATGTTTGATGTGAGTCTGGAAGGAGAGTTTACAGTCTAACCAGACACCTAGGTATTTGTAGTTGTCCACATATTCTAAGTCAGAAACGTCCAGAGTAGTGATGTTGGATGGGCGGCAGGTGCATGCAGCGATCGGTTGAAGAGCATGCATTTAGTTTTTCTTGTATTTAAGAGCAGTTGGAGGCCACGGAAGGAGAGTTGTATGGCATTGAGGCTCGTCTGGAGGGTAGTTAATTAACACAGTGTCCAAAGAAGGGCCAGAAGTATACAGAATGGTGTCATCTGCGTAGAGGTGGATCAGAGACTCACCAGCAGCAAGAGCGACATTATTGATGTATACAGAGAAGAGAGTCGGCCCAAGAATTGAACCCTGTGGCACCCCCATAGAGACTGCCAGAGGTCTGGACAACAGGCCCTCCGATTTTACATACTGATCTCTATCGGAGAAGTAGTTGGTGAACCAGGAGAGGCAATCATTTGAGAAACCAAGGCTGTTGAGTCTGCCAATAAGGATGTGGTGATTGACAGAGTCGAAAGCCTTGGCCAGGTCAATGAATACAGCTGCACAGTATTGTTTCTTATCGATGGCGGTTAAGATATCGTTTAGGACCTTGAGCGTGGGTGAGTTGCACCCTGTTTGTTAACATGGTGTCATGTTTTGGCTTTGATCATCATGTCTTGTCCCTGTGCTTCCCTCTGCTGGTCTTATTAGGTTCTTTCCCTCTTTCTATTCCTCTCTCTCCTCCTCCCTCTTTCCCTCTCCCGCTCTCTCTCTCTATCGTTCCGTTCTTGCTCCCAGCTGGTTCTCATTCTCCTAACGACCTTATTTACTCTTTCACACCTGTCCCCTATTTTGCCCTCTGATTTGAGTCCCTATTTCTCCCTCTGTTTTCCGCTTCTGTCTTTGTCGGATTCTTGTTTGAGGTTAGCTGCTCTGTGTCCTTGTTCCGCCCTGTTGTGTTTTTGCATTTGTCAGATGTTGCGTGTGAGCAGGTGTCTATGTCAGCTACGGTCTGTGCCTTCCTGAAGCGACCTGCAGTCGGTGGTCGCGTCTCCAGTCGTTCCTCTCTACTGACAAGAGGTTTTCAGTTTCCTGTTTTGGATTACCTTTGGATAATATCCAGGAACATCATTGTTTGTTTAAGACTGGAATAAAGACTCTGTTTCTATTACGTCGCTTTTGGGTCCTCCTTCATCAGCATAACAGAAGAATCCGACCAAGAATGGACCCAGCGACTATGGATTCTCTCAGCACTACCGTCAAGTTCCAGGGAGCAATGCTCGGCAGACACGAGCAGGAATTGTCTGCTGCTCGTCATGCCGTTGAGACCCTGGCCGCTCAGGTCTCCGATCTCTCAGGACAGTTTCAGAGTCTTCGTCTCGTACCACAAGCTACTTCCTGGTCTTCCGAGTCTCCGGAACCCAGGGTTAATAATCCACCATGTTACTCTGGACAGCCCACTGAGTGTCGCTCCTTTCTCACCCAGTGTGATATTGTGTTCTCTCTCCAGCCCAACACATACTCTGGAGAGAGAGCTCGGATCGCTTACGTCATATCACTCCTTACTGGGCGGGCTCGGGAGTGGGGCACAGCTATCTGGGAGGCAAGGGCTGAGTGTTCTGACGTTTATCAGAACTTTAAGGAGGAGATGATACGGGTCTTTGATCGTTCAGTTTTTGGGAAGGAGGCTTCCAGGGGTCTGGCTTCCCTATGTCAAGGTGATCGATCCATAACGGATTACTCTATAGAGTTTCGTACTCTTGCTGCATCCAGTGACTGGAACGAGCCGGCGTTGCTCGCTCGTTTTCTGGAGGGACTCCACGCTGAGGTTAAGGATGAGATTCTCTCCCGGGAGGTTCCTTCCAGCGTGGACTCTTTGATTGCACTCGCCATCCGCATAGAACGACGGGTAGATCTTCGTCACCGAGCTCGTGGAAGAGAGCTCGCGTTAACGGGGTTTCCCGTCTCCGCATCTCGACCATCTCCTTCCATCGGCTCAGAGACTGAGCCCATGCAGCTGGGAGGTGTTCACATCTCGACTAAGGAGAGGGAACGGAGAATCACCAACCGCCTTTGCTTCTATTGCGGTTCTGCTGGACATTTTGTCATGTCATGTCCAGTTAAAGGCCAGAGCTCATCAGTAAGCGGAGGGCTACGGGTGAGCGCTACTACTCAGGTCTCTCCATCAAGATCCTGTACTACCTTGTCGGTCCATCTACGCTGGACCGGGTCGGCTGCTTCCTGCAGTGCCTTGATAGACTCTGGGGCTGAGGGTTGTTTTATGGACGAAGCATGGGCTCGGAAACATGACATTCCTCTCAGAGAGTTAGGGAGGATCACACCCATGTTCGCCTTAGATGGTAGTCCTCTCCCCAGTATCAGATATGAGACACTACCTTTAACCCTCACAGTATCTGGTAACCACAGTGAGACCATTTCTTTTTTGATTTTTTGTTCACCTGTTACACCTGTTGTTTTGGGTTATCCCTGGCTAGTATGTCATAATCCTTCTATTAATTGGTCTAGTAATTCTATCCTTTCCTGG
Organism: Salvelinus fontinalis; assembly: GCF_029448725.1. Classification (NCBI taxonomy): domain Eukaryota; kingdom Metazoa; phylum Chordata; class Actinopteri; order Salmoniformes; family Salmonidae; genus Salvelinus; species Salvelinus fontinalis. The sequence goes on along the minus strand of NC_074689.1, from coordinate 671,910 downwards.
AACGTTTCTTGTCATGTGAAGTGTTTAATGTCTGCTATCCCTCCTGTTTCTTCTGTCCCCTCTACTCAGGAGGAGCCTGGTGATGTGACAGGAGTGCCGGAGGAATATCATGATCTACGCACGGTCTTCAGTCGGTCCAGAGCCAACTCTCTTCCTCCTCACCGGTCGTATGATTGTTGTGTTGATCTCCATCCGGGGACCACTTCTCCTCGGGGTAGATTATTCTCTCTGTCGGCTCCCGAACGTAAGGCTCTCGATGATTATCTGTCTGCTGAAGGCATTCAGATGGATCCCGCTAAGGTCCAGGATGTCAGCGATTGGCCTGTTCCTAAGTCACGTGTCGAGTTACAGCGCTTTCTCGGTTTCGCTAATTTCTATCGGCGTTTCATTCGTAATTTCGGTCAAGTGGCTGCCCCTCTCACAGCTCTGACTTCTGTCAAGTCTTGCTTTAAGTGGTCTGGTACCGCCCAGGGAGCTTTTGATCTCCTCAAGAAGCGTTTTACATCCGCCCCTATCCTTGTTACTCCTGACGTCACTAAACAATTCATTGTCGAGGTTGACGCTTCAGAGGTGGGCGTGGGAGCCATTCTGTCCCAGCGCTTCCAGTCTGACGATAAGGTCCATCCTTGCGCTTACTTTTCTCATCGATTGTCGCCATCGGAACCCGAGGGGATTCTCCCTGAAGGGCGTGTTGTCGGGTTGACTGTCTGGGGAATTGAGAGACAGGTAAAGCAAGCACTCACTCACACTGCGTCGCCGCGCGCTTGTCCTAGTAACCTTCTGTTCGTTCCTGTCTCTATTCGTCTGGCTGTTCTTCAGTGGGCTCATTCTGCCAAGTTAGCTGGTCACCCCGGCGTTCGGGGTACGCTTGCTTCTATTCGCCAGCGGTTTTGGTGGCCTACTCAGGAGCGGGACACGCGCCGTTTCGTGGCTGCTTGTTCGGACTGCGCGCAGACTAAGTCAGGTAACTCTCCTCCTGCCGGTCGTCTTAGACCGCTTCCCATTCCTTCTCGACCATGGTCTCAGATCGCCTTAGACTTTATTACCGGTCTGCCTTCGTCTGCGGGGAGGACTGTGAGAGCCGCCAATAAACGTAGGATTAAGAGTCCTAGGTATTGTCGCGGTCAGAGAGTGTGGCTTTCCACTCGTAACCTTTCCCTTACGACAGCTTCTCGCAAGTTGACTCCGCGGTTCATTGGTCCGTTCCGTGTCTCTCAGGTCGTTAATCCTGTCGCTGTGCGACTGCTTCTTCCGCGACATCTTCGTCGCGTCCACCCTGTCTTCCATGTCTCTTGTGTCAAGCCTTTTTCTTCGCGCCCCCGTTCGTCTTCCCTCCCCCCCTCCCGTCCTTGTCGAGGGCGCTCCTATTTACAAGGAACGGAGGATCATGGACATGCGTTCTCAGGGACGTGGTCACCAGTACTTAGTGGATTGGGAGGGTTACGGTCCTGAGGAGAGGAGTTGGGTTCCTTCTCGGGACGTGCTGGACCGTTCGTTGATTGATGATTTCCTTCGTCGCCGCCAGGGTTCCTCCTCGAGTGCGCCAGGAGGCGCTTGGTGAGTGGGGGGGTACTGTCATGTTTTGGCTTTGATCATCATGTCTTGTCCCTGTGCTTCCCTCTGCTGGTCTTATTAGGTTCTTTCCCTCTTTCTATTCCTCTCTCTCCTCCTCCCTCTTTCCCTCTCCCGCTCTCTCTCTCTATCGTTCCGTTCTTGCTCCCAGCTGGTTCTCATTCTCCTAACGACCTTATTTACTCTTTCACACCTGTCCCCTATTTTGCCCTCTGATTTGAGTCCCTATTTCTCCCTCTGTTTTCCGCTTCTGTCTTTGTCGGATTCTTGTTTGAGGTTAGCTGCTCTGTGTCCTTGTTCCGCCCTGTTGTGTTTTTGCATTTGTCAGATGTTGCGTGTGAGCAGGTGTCTATGTCAGCTACGGTCTGTGCCTTCCTGAAGCGACCTGCAGTCGGTGGTCGCGTCTCCAGTCGTTCCTCTCTACTGACAAGAGGTTTTCAGTTTCCTGTTTTGGATTACCTTTGGATAATATCCAGGAACATCATTGTTTGTTTAAGACTGGAATAAAGACTCTGTTTCTATTACGTCGCTTTTGGGTCCTCCTTCATCAGCATAACACATGGCTTTCGAAGAACTTAGAAAGGCAGGGTAGGATAGACATAGGTCTGTAGCAGTTTGGGTCAGTAATTGCATAAATGTGCAACCAGAGGGCAAAAAAATTCTAGATCACCTGTACTCCACACACAGAGACGTGTACAAAGCTCTCCCTCGCCCTCCATTTGGTAAATCCGACCACAACTATAGCCTCCTGATTATTGCTTACAAGCAAAAATAAAAGCAGGAAGCACCAGTGACTCGGTCTATAAAAAAAGTGGTCAGATGAAGCAGATGCTAAACTACAGGACTGTTTTGCTATCATAGACTGGAACATGTTCCGATGGCATTGAGGAGTATACCACATCAGTCACTGGCTTTATCAATAAGTGCATTGAGGACTTTGTCCCCACAGTGACTGTACGTACATACCCCAACCAGAAGCCATGGATTACAGGCAGCATTTGCACTGAGCTAAAGGGTAGAGCTGCCACTTTCAAGGTGCGGGACTCTAACCCGGAAGCTTACAAGAAATCCTGCTATGCCCTGCGACGAACCGGCAAATTGCAATACAGGGCTAAGATTGAATCATACTACCCCGGCCCCCGATGCTCGTCTTATGTGGCAGGGCTTGCAAACTATTACAGACTACAAAAGGGAAGCACAGCCGCGAGCTGCCCAGTGACATGAGCCTACCAGACGAGCTAAATCACTTATATGCTCGCTTAGAGGCAAGCAACACTGAGGCATGCATGAGAGCATTAGCTGTTCCGGACGACTGTCATCACGCTCTCCATAGCCGACGTGACTTTTTAAGATTAGTGATACTTTTTTATGTTTAGTTTAAAAAACATTTTTGTTAATGCAGATTCATTTAAATCGACTTACTGAAATTCAGTCGCCGTGTCCCTCATTTGTTTGCGGATGATGGGTCTCCTCCTGGGCAGCTCACAGTAAGGGTCTGGTCTGGGCGGGTTTTTGTGCTACCGGTTTTCCTCACAGACCCTCACTGGAAATCTCCGCAGGCAGAATTAATCGTGATGCCAGATTGTCATGGAAATTACCTCCAGGGATACACAGTCAATCTTAAATGAATCATTCTTTATTATAAGCAAGCTGGAGAGGTCACAGACAAAGTTAGATGCATTAAGTACCGGTCGGAAGTGAGCTCTCCCGGGGCAGTCCCGTTAGTTCTTATATATTGCTTACACAGACAAGCTATATAGGCATGGTTCATAGGGTTGGTTCCTGTATGTGTCTGGCACTGTCTCCTATCTTAACTTATTCTGGGCGTTCTGCCAAAAGGTCTCCCCCTCATATCTCTACCCAGCACCTACAGGAACCAATGATTGTATGAGACAAGATGTACAATTCAAGGCTGTCCCTCCAGAGTATACATCTTTCCTCCACACTTGTTATTTACATCTGTTTGGAATCCTATCTTGTGTCATGCCTATAATTTTGTGAGTTTCAAATGCATCCATGGTCATAATCAGAACCGATGTCAACCCTCATCAAATATGTTACATAATTAGCTAGTACAATTATTTACTGTTGTTGATGTTACACATTTGCTGACAAGATACAAATGCGAGGGGTGGCGCATAACAAGTTACCTGGCACCAAGCTAACTAGCTAGCTAACTCCAGTCATGTGCCAACGTTTGCTAGTTAACCAAGCTTTATGTGGCTGGTTGTAACGTTGTAGCTTGCTGTTTAGTAACTAGCCATATCTACAACTAAAAAGAGAACAGGTTTTACAATTGAGATGCAAAAGATCTGATTGTAAAAATTATTTTATTCTTAGATACGGCTACCGGTAGTTGTTTAGCTCGCTAACTTAGTTAGCTAGCTACCTAGCTATAGTTAGCTAATGCACTTTTGTACATCGCGCTGTAATGTACAATTTACCTTATTTTAGCGCCCAAGAATCCTAATACTTCCAGGTCAACTGTAATACGAATATCATTGTAAAGCACAATTTCTCCCCTTTCCGGCAAAATCAATGACTACACCTTCATGCTGCCCATCTCTGCATGATTGAAGAAGGCAATGAGCTCCGTCGGGTCTTTTTAAAAATGGCGGATGGGGAAGCGAAACCTGCTGCGTGATAGGGAAAGGGGGATATGCCGCGTGGGGAAACAGCTTTTTTCACCCGATCTGTCCAACTTTTCACCTCTAAAATGTAACTAAAACACTATAAAGAGTTTAAATAATGTGTCATTACATACCTATTTGAAGGTTTGTGTCGAATTTGAATCAGGTTTTTAGGGCGGTGCTAAAGTTATCTTCAGAAGTCAGCGGCTGTCACGGCTTTGGAGTCATGTTGGCTTGCAGTGATGACGCAAAAAATGAATGCATTCAGTTATTCAATTGCCTAGGTATCGCCCCTTACCCTGTCCCTTTCTTGTTTTTAATCTGTGAGAGAAGCGCTTACACCTGGTGGAGAGAGAATGTACGACACAGAATGAGTTGTATTATGCGTGCTGTACGTTACGCCATGACACGTCACAATTTAACGTACAGTGTCAAAGGAATCTGTTTTTTCAACTTTTTTCCCAATACTATCGGGCCATTACCATGTCAATCAACGCTTGAATAGAAACGTAGTTCAAACCCCAGATTCTGATGCCAACACAGTCGCTATGGTCACATTAGTTTTCATTGCAGCCTTGTTTGAATGCCGCGGTTGTGCAAATTTGTATGGAATGGGGTTAGTCAACAGTAGTTACCTAGCTAGCAAACAGAAACATTCAGATTTCCCCCTTCTGTAACACAGTAGTATTTTAGCCAGCAATGCACAAAATGGGTAAAAAAATAGATAAACTAAAGTTAGCTAGCTAACTTAGCTAGGCATCGTATTTGTCATCTACCCTCTTGGTGCTAGCATTGGCTGTAGCTGAGCTTCTAACGTTAGCTAAATCCAACTCTGTTTCGAATCCTCTTCTCTATATTCCGGTTGAAACATGTATGTTTGAATGTCACCATGTAGCTAATTGATGCCCCATTGTCAAATTCGTGTTGATGGGAGGAATCACTTGAAGCCACTGTGTCTGGTCAGTTCTTTCAGTTTTGTCCAAAGGATTGTTGTAAGTGTCTACCTCCTTTTTATATAAAAGCCTGCCTTGGGGGAGGGACGGGGGCCAAAGCACGAAGCACCGCCCAACACAACAAGTTGTAGTCTTTCAGAGACTGTAAATGTGTCTGCTTGTATATGCCAACAAAGCAGGACTACATGTATTTTTAGAGTTTGGTGAAAGGTATGAAATGGCTCCCTGGTCTGATGCTAGAGGAGTTAATGATAGCCAATTGTATGCGTCTGAATGAGAGCTTCATCCGAGTCATTATGATGAGTGTGATAGAGAATCCTATCTCTGGTAGGCTAGATGAACGAGTACATGTACAAATGTGACGCATTTAAAGTTAAGCAACTCTTCTGTGTTCAATTACGCTATATGCAACAGAATAATCACAGCAGCTTAAGTATCAATACAACATCTGTGTTGTAACACTACTAAAAGAAACCTTGAAACCATAAAAAGATGGCCGCCACACTTTATTTACTGCGGTTGATTGATCTCATCGCTCACTTAGAAAGTCAAGGCCACACCCCGCAACGGCTCCCGAAGAGAAACCCAAAGCAAACAAGCTTTCTTTGGCTCATTAGCTAGGTTAAGCTTGTGTAAAAGAGATGCATAATGAGTGCTTTGGAGGCCCGGAAACAAACACGTTTCCCTACCTCCTCCCCTTTGACAGGCGAGTGTCAGCTATTTAAATGCAAACTGTCATCAACAAACACAACCCTGCGCGACACCTGCTTTAATCATGGCACCAAAGGCTCAACGAGTGGCCAGGCAGGAGCCTCTTCTCTGTGTGATATTCAAATGACGGGGAGGTTCAGCGTACAAAAACAACATCAAAGAATACAGAGCGCAGAGAGGGAGATGCTGCACTGTGCGCCTGCTAGAACCCAAGTGCTAATCAGCCTAATTTTCAAAGTAATTAAAAGAAAAGGGAATAATCCGAAAGTTACTGCATCATTTACAGTGACATGAAATTGTCTCCTTCTGTCCTGCGGCAACAAACTTTACCTCATGCCAACGGCCTGCTTTTCACTATGTGCGCAGTTAATATGGCCGCCTTGTTTTAGGCATAGAGATAGAGGCCTCATCTTTGTATCCGTGCAACTATAGCATCTGTGACAGCATGGGCAGTGCTATTGAGGCAATCTATATTTTGAAGTAGTCAATTTTCTTCTTCTTCACGATTGGCTGATCCCTCCTGATGACCGGGTTGGAAGTAACTCCAACAGGGTCACCAGGAGGGAACAGTCAATGTAGTTGGAAGTCCCACCCAGTTGACTACATTAAAATGGTCAAAGCCCCACAGTGGAGGTGTCATAATAACCATAAAACCTAGCGGTCAAACAGGGAAATGGTTACAGCACTTTCTCCACCTTTAGAAACACTTAAAATAAGGGCTGTGTTTCGTGTAGGCTAACCCTGGTGCGAAGTTTTGATAACCATGTAAATCTCTTTCGGACAAGATAATTAAACATTTCTGATCTACCATGTGCATTAAACGTGATATGAATACATGCGTTTGATTGTTATTTCTCAGCAGCAACATGGCTCAGGACAGTGGGCAGAATGTGTGTGTGTGTGTAACTAGAACTTTGGGACCAATGTAACCACAATTATTAGACATCTGTTGCCATCCCCCGAGGGAATAAATCAACAGCCACTCTGAGTAATCAAATTGTATCACCAAGGCATCAGTCTACTGGATATAATGAATAGACAGAGCAAATAACATATATCTGTGGGAGACTGCCATGAATCTCAAACTATAAATAAAGTAATAAAATGTCACCGCATGTTGTCCTTTGACTTCAACAAGCCATAGGTGTCCTCGAACATCTCAGTAGGTGTCCTCAAACCACAGGTAGGCCTATTCCAAAACATGGACAATAATGATAATGGAGCTCCCCAAATTTGACAGTATAGGGCAGGGATCATCAACTAGATTCAGCAGAATCTTTTTCTTGATCGGATGGTTGGGGATCTGGAACATAATTACAAATCATTTGACTGCAAAATGACCGCAAGAAACCCAAACAGATATAACATGACTAAAACAATCATTTCAAACCTGGCTTATATTTGTATACAATCACATGTCTCTCTACAGTGCATTCGGAAAGTATTCAGACCCCTTAACTTTTTCCACATAGTTACGTTACAGTCTTATTTTAAAATGTATTAAATGTTTTCCTCATCAATCTACACACAATACCCCATAGTGACAAAGCGAAAACAGTTTTTTGGAAATGTTCACAAATGTATTACAATATATAAGTATTCAGACCCTTTGCTATGACCCTCGAAATTTAGCTCAGGTGCCGAGAGATAAGTTCGGATTGATGCCATATAAAATTATTCTGTCTATTTCAACTCGTCAGTCTGTGTTGGTAATTCTGTCGAACGCGGCTTTTAAAAAACATTTATGTAGTGGAGCTGCATAAGTGTTGCTCTCCACTTTCTGGAGGATCAAGTTTTGAAATCAGTGGAATTAGAGTATGATAGCTAAAGAGACGGAGAAAACACCTGTCTCCGGATTACATCTTCAAACTAAGGCAACCGTGGTTTGGCATTCCTGACAGGGAGTCGCGTCCATCATGCATGATGATGTATACAGGTAAGATAGCTAGGTACTTTTTCAGATATTAGACGTTTCTAATTTTGACAGAAAGTGGTTTCATTTCAAGCTGAAGTGTACTGTTCCCTAGCTGACGTTATTATTCATATCCCAGAGCCGTATTCATGCAGGGTAGTAACGACATGATTTGGTTAGCTCCCAGCACTGTGACACTGTTGGCACTGTGTTCATTGTTGTTTAACTAGCTAACGTTAGCTGGCTGCCTCATTAGCTAATGTTATGTGACGTGTGTGATCTTAAACATTGTTAACCTAGCTAGAATCATTGTTTACCTAGCTAGCTACCTACATGTCTTAAGCTAAAGTGTACTGTTAACGTTAGCTGGCTGACTCCCTAGATTACGTTATCATTCGTATCCCAGAGACGTTTGTTTTTCAATTTAGAGCCTATTGTTAGCTAGCTAACAATGAACCTTGTTGGTTAGCTCCCAGCACCGTGGCACTGTTGGCACTGTGTTCATTGTTGTTTAAATAGCTAACATTAGCTGGCTGGCTCGTTAGCTAATGTTACGTGACCTGTGTACCACACCAGTTGAATATGGCCGGTGTCAGTAAACATCAGCAAAAATGTGTGGTGAAACTGTTGCCAGCAGAGCTGGTTAGGCTATTTTCATGTTATCCGTAGGTAAACAAATCATCGGCCAGAGTGTCAAATGTGCGTTCCGAGAGCGAAACGAGATGGGTGGGGCTAAAGCTTAAGAGTGTGTGTACGATGCTGAATGGGTGTAGACAAAGAGCTCTTTACTAGATACAAAAAAGGCAATTTTCTCAAAAGTGAGTTTACAAGTTGATCAACTATTAAAGCAGAATAACTTTCCCATTGTTTCTCAAATGCAGTGTATGATATACAAATGTTATAGTCTCACTTTTTTTAATTTTCGTGGTATCCAATCGCTAGTAATTACTACCTTGTCTCATCGCTACAACTCCCGTACGGGCTCGGGAGAGACGAAGGTCGAAAGCCATGCGTCCTCCGAAGCACAACCCAACCAGCCTTACTGCTTCTTAACACAGCGCGCCTCCAACCCGGAAGCCAGCCGCACCAATGTGTTGGAGGAAACACCGTGTACCTGGCCCCCTTGGTTGGCGCGCACTGCGCCTGGCCCGCCACAGGAGTCGCTGGAGCGCAATGAGACAAGGATATCCCTACCGGCCAAACCCTCCCTACCCCGGACGACGCTATGCCAATTGTGCGTCGCCCCACGGACCTCCCGGTCGCGGCCGGCTGCGACAGAGCCTGGGCGCGAACCCAGAGACTCTGGTGGCGCAGCTAGCACTGCGATGCAGTGCTCTAGACCACTGCGTCACCCGGGAGGCCCGTTCCCTTTCATTTCTAAAGAAAAAAGAATTGTCCGGTTATAATATTATTGAAGATTTATGATAAAAACATCCTAAAGATTGATTCTATACATCGTTTGACATGTTTCTACAAACTGTAAAATAACTTTTTAGACTTTTCTTCTGGATTTAGAGCCCGCGCCTTGTGCATTTGGATTACAGGACTAAACACGCAAACAAAAAGGAGGTATTTGGACATAAAGATGAACTTTATCGAACAAAACAAACATTTGTTGTCTAACATGGAGACCTGGGAGTGCCATCAGATGAAGATCATCAAAGGTAAGTGATTAATTTTAACGCTATTTCTGACTTTTGTGACACCTCTCCTTGGCTGGAAAATGGCTGTATGGTTTTCTGTGGCTAGGCGCTGACCTTACATTATCACATGGTGTGCTTTTGCCGTAAAGCTTTTTTGAAATTTGACACAACGGTTGCATTAAGGAGAAGATTATCTTTAATCGTATGTTATACATTTATATCTTAGATCAATGTTTATGATGAGTATTTCTGTAATTTGATGTGGCTCTCTGCACTTTCACCGAATGTTTGTTTGAGACAATGCATTTCTGAACATAACGCGCCAATTTCAAATGAGGTTTTTGGACATAAAGATGAACTTTATCAAACAAAACACACATTTGTCTAACATGGAGTCCTGGGAGTACCATCTGATGAAGATAATCTAAGATTAGTGATTCATTTAATCACTATTTCTGACTTTTGTGTGCCCTCTCCTTGGCTTGAAAATGGCTGTTTGGTTTTCTGTGACTAAGCGCTGACCTAACATAATCGCATGGTGTGCTTTCGCAGTAAAGCCTTTTTGAAATCGGACACTGTGGTTGGATTTACAAGAAGTTTATCTTTAAAATGGTGTATAATACTTGTATGTTTGAGGAATTTTAATTATGGGATTCTGTTGTTTTGAATTTGGCGCCCTGCAATTTCACTGGCTGTTGAGGTAGGACGCTACCGTCCCACTTGTACCAGAGAGGTTAAACTTACACAAGGCAAAATGTTTTATCCTAAATTAAATGTAGGTGTTGATAGTAGTTGGCAGGGGTCTTTATTTCTAAAAAGCATGAGCTGGCGCACAACCAGAGATAATGATTTAGAGTTGGGGTGCTGACTAATGCAGAATAAACTGTAAGCTATAAAAACAAAGAGTCACAGACTCCATATATAACCTCCCAGTGATTTATTGGGTAAAAAATGACCAATGTTTCGGTGCCACTGTGCCTCCATGGTAATGTCATGAATGCTTGAACCAGGTTATGTCGACAAACATTGCAATTCGTGCAACCAATGATAAAAATGAGGGGTGTGTTGTAAGTGCTAGGTTGATCAGAATGAATTGAGCGAATCTGTTCAAATACATTATAGCCCACAACATATTGAATATATTATGCTATTGTTATCATTAGCATTAGCATCAACATACAATGTTTCATTTAATTTGATCTATTTATTGAAATATTTTCAATTTCATAAAATGTTTGTTAAATGTAATCTTTTTGTTCAACCATAACGCATAATAAGCATAATTAACAGGGGAATAATATTGAGTGTACGCTGATAAGTTGTAGAAAGAATAAATTCATTTTTCAAGACCTGTTCAAAGAAAGTATAATTGGTCATAAGAAGGGCCTGAGGTCAGAGTCAATATTCACACCACTAGGGGTTAATGTTTTTAAAAGGATATCCAGTAGGTCTCCCTCTGTAGTAGTAGGATCTCGATGTTACCTCCTCTCCTTCGTAGAGAAACATGCTCAATGCCTATGTATTTGAGGGAGGAGATGGGATGGTTAGCTTCAACAAAGTGAGCTGCTACTGGAATGTCAGTGTTCTTACACCTGATTGAGCTGCTGTGTTCAGCAATGCGTTGTTTTAATTGTCTTTTCGTTTGCCCTACGTAGGCTTTACTTCAACATTGTTTTTTGTTGTATTTCTTTAAAAACATACCAGAAAAAGTCTTAACTTCTTCTGGCTGCAGGGGCAGTATTGAGTAGCTCTGATAAAAGGTGCCCATTTCAAACGGCCTCGTACTCAATTCTTGCTCGTACAATATGCATATTATTATTACTATTGGATAGAAAACACTCTCTAGTTTCTAAAACCGTTTGAATTATATCTGTGAGTCAAACAGAACTCATTTGGCACAAACTTCCTGACCAGGAAGTGGAAAGTCTGAAATCGAGGCTCTCTTCTAGGTCCTGCCTATAAATGGACATGATACGTATTAGTATACATGCACTTCATAGACCTTCCCCTGGATGTCAAGAGGCGGTGAGAGAAGAAATTTAGTGTTTATCTTGGTCTGAAGTGGAATACAAGCTCTTTGTATGACGTGTCCCCCATTTCCGGTTTTCTGGAGAGCGCGAAGAGGGACCTGGATTTGCCTTCTGTTTAGCTGCCGTTATAGGCGACTACTATCTCCGGCTTTGATTTTATTTGATACATTTGACCATATCATCGTAAAGTATGTTTTTTCAATATAGTTTAATCAGATTATTGAAATTTTTTCGGGAGTTTTGCCGTGTTCCGTTCTCTGACTTTGTTGACGATGGAGAGATTCGTGCCACTTGGCTAGTGTGCTTGCTAAATCGAGAGGGAAAGTGGCCGTTCTAAATCCAAACAACGATTGTTCTTGACAAAGGACCCCTTGTCCAACATTCTGATGAAAGATCAGCAAAAGTTAGAAACATTTTATGATGCTATTTCATACATCTGTCGTACATGTGAACTAGTCGTCGGCGCCCAACTTTTGGGTACTCTAGCTATACCGAAGCTGGATGTCGTAATTAAGTTATTTTTTAGAATTCTAACACTGCGATTGCATTAAGAACTAATGGATCTATCATTTCCTATACAACATGTATTTTTTAGTTATGTTTATGAATAGCTATTTGGTCAGAATATGTGTGTCAGAAAAAGTGTCAGAAAAAAATCTGGACGTAGTGGGAAAAAGTAGCTAAGTTAGCACAATGTATAACCATTGATTTCAGCTCTAAATATGCACATTTTCGAACAAAACATAAGTGTATGTATAACCTGATGTTATAGGACTGTCATCTGATGAAGAAAATCAAGGTTAGTCAAAAATTATATATCTTTTGCTTGTTTGTTACGATCGCTAACTTTTGCTACTGGGAAATTGCTTGTGTTTTTGGCTATTGTGGTAAGCTAATATAACGCTATATTGTGTTTTCGCTGTAAAACACTTAATAAATCGGAAATATTGTCTGGAATCACAAGATGCCTGTCTTTCATTTGCTGTACACTATGTATTTTTCAGAAATGTTTTATGATGAGTATTTAGGTATTTGGCGTTGGTGTCTGTAATTATTCTGTCTGCTTTTGGTGCAATTTCTGATTGTAGCTGCAATGTAAACTATGATTTTTACCTGAAATATGCACATTTTTTGAACAAAACATAGATTTATTGAATAACATGTTATAAGACTGTCATCTGATGAAGTTGTTTCTTGGTTAGTTTGGTTGGTTCTTGGTTAGTTAGGTTGGCTTTGTGCATGCTACCTGTGCTGTGAAAAATGTCTGTCCTTTTTTGTATTTGGTGGTGAGCTAACATAAATATACGTGCTGTTTTCGCTGTAAAACATTTTAAAAATCGGACATGTTGGCTGGATTCACAAGATGTGTACCTTTCATATGCTGTATTGGACTTGTTATTGTGTGAAAGTTAAATATTTAAAAAATATATATTTTGAATTTTGCGCCCTGCACTTGAAGTGGCTGTTGTCATAAGTGTACCGACGTCGGGCTTGTAGCCAGAAGAAGTTTTAAGACCCCTTTTCCATCTGTTTGACAAGGAAGTCTTTGCTTATTCCAAATTGTTAGGATGGAAAATGGTTGAATATCGTATGATATATCTTTTTTTACTCTTAGTTTTCATTTGACACCAAATGTGACATGCTCCTATGAACTTTACATGTTGGTGCTCATGGGTCCTTGGAAATGACCCTCTCCCTTTCTTTTCTTTCATGCTCTCTGTCCTTAGTTCCTGGTGTCATCAACCTTGACTGCATATGCAGTGTGGTAGCTGGGTTGTTAAAATTAATTTAGCCTCTCTGGTCCGAACGACTGGTACTGTCATGACTGCGTGTAGAGACGGACCAAGGAGCAGCGAAGGTTGAGTTCCACATCTTTATTTCCAAGTGAAACTTAAGCAAAACAATAAAGAAACAACAAGACGTGACTAAGTGATGCACAAAACACAAAATAATATCCCACAACACAGGTGGGAAAAACAGCTATTTAAATATGATCCCCAATTAGAGACAACGATTACCAGCTGCCTCTAATTGGGAATCATACAAATCACCAACATAGAAATAGTAACCTAGAACCCCACATAGAAATAATAAACTAGAATACCCCCAGTGACACGCCCTGACCTACTTCACCATAGAGAAACAATGTCTCTCTATGGCCAGGGCGTGACAGGTACTCTGTGGTTGATGAAGTTTCTGGGCTGCGCAGGTTCTCGACCTCTCTCATTAGCTCAGTAGAGACTTCACCATTTATACCTGTGAGGCTGCATGATAGAGCGATGAACTGACACTGATTATTGAAAAGAAGGCTACTACTCATTCCACCTCACCCAAGTTGTACCCTAGTCAGAGTTGAGGTGTTTATGCACTGACGTTATTGGTGTGGCTCAGCTTACTAAAAGCCTGCTAATATTGGCTCGCTTCAAACCGTGCTTGAAACATTGCAATTGTGCTCATTCAACTAGAATTTGTTTTAATGTACAGAAGCTAAGTACGGTATCTTTAAATAAATATTGTATGCAGGGTTGATATATGTTCAAATGCGACACCACCACCTCCCCTCTCCTCCAGTCCTCCTAGGAAGCAAAAACATAAGGCTTTGTTCGAGAAATAGAGTTGTTCTTCAATGTTCTCTACTGGACTTCTATTTTTAGTTATTCGCAACATACATTATTATTATGCATCAAAGGCTTTGTCAGCACATTAATTATTGTTATTTCATTATTTTATTTGGTATTGTATTACTTTATTACACATCGTGGAAGTGGGACATTGGAGTACTCTGTTATGCAACACAAAAGGAAATATATGAATAATTGTATAGCTATGGCTCACAGTGGCACACGATTGTGTCACTCTATAAAGTCCCCCCTGATGTCCCATGCAGCGAAATGCAGTGGTAAGCAGAACAAACCACCATTCCAGAGATTTAATTGCATTACCCTTCCCAACGCTTGCTCTACCCAAGTGCTGTGGATGACAACCATTCTACTTTAGTTTTCCTTTCTGTGATTGATCGGACAGCAGAAATGATGATTAATGGTTAATGTAAATGCAGACCATTCAGTGTCTTGCTATGAATCCGCCCATCCATCTCCAGGCCTCTCCATTGTTTGTACTGCCGGCAGCTGGCCTTAGGAACCTCAGGAAAGCAATCAGCGTCTCTTTGCAAATTAGCTTTATCCATGTCCTCCATATCCCACAGCCATAAAGAGGAAATTGTCAGAATGAAAATGGATTAGCCACAGGCAGTTTGAATGACTCAGCTAAGGAGAAGAATTAGTATTTTGGTACCTTAAGGCAACTTTGGAAGGAACCCGGGTACAAATTCCTCTGTCTTAAAACAGTGACCTTAACCTACCACTCTGTCAAATCAAATCAAATGTTATTTGTCACATGCACTGTGAAATGCTTACTTACAAGCCCTTAACCAACAATGTAGTTAAGGAAAATAAGAGTTAAAAAATATTACTAAATAAACTAAAGAAAATAATGTAAGAGTAACATGATGGTGTTGGAGTCGTACTTGTCCACGCAGTCATGGGTGAACACGGAGTAGAGGGAACTAAGCACACACCCCTGAGGGGCCCCGTGTTGAGGATCAGAGTGGCAGATGTGTTGTTGCCTACCCTGGGGCGGCCCGTCAGGAAGTCCAGGATCCAGTTGCAGAGGGAGGTGTTTAGTCCCAGGTTCCTTAGCTTAGTGATGAGCTTTGAGGGTACTATGGTGTTGAACTTGGAACTGTAGTCAATGAACAGCATTCTCACGTAGGTGTTCCTTTTGTCCAGGTGGGAGAGGGCAGTGTGAAGTGCAATGGAGATTGCAAATTGGAGTGGGTCTAGGGTTTCTGGAATGATTGTGTTGATGTGAGCCATGACCATCCTTTCAAGGCTACAGACATGAGTGCTTCGGGTCGGTAGTCATTTAGGCAGGTTACCTTGGTGTTCTTGGGCACAGGGACAATGGTGGTCTGCTTGAAACATGTTGGTATTACAGACTCGGTCAGGGACAGGTTGAAAATGTCAGTGAAGACAAGTGCCTGTTGGTCAGCGCATACTCAGAGTACATGTCCTGGTAATCCATCTGGCCCTGCAGCCTTGTGAATGTTTACCTGTTCAAAGGTCTTACTCACATCGGCTACGGAGAGCGTGATCACCCAGTTGTCTGGAACAGTTGGTGCTCTTAATAATACTTCAGTCTTGCTTGCCTCGAAGCGTGTATAGAAGTCATATAGCTAGTCATGTAGACTTGTGTCACTGAGCAGCTTACAGCTGGTCTTCCCTCTGTAGTCTGTAATAGTTTGCAAGCCCTGCCACATCTGACGAGTTAAGGAGCCAGTGCAGTATGATTCAATCTTAGTCCTGTATTGACACTTTGCCTGTTTGTTGGCATAGCGGGATTTCTTATAAGCGTCCGCTCCTTGAAAGCGACAGCTCTACCCTTTAGCTCAGTGCGGATGTTGCCTGTAACCCATGGTTCTGGTTGTGGTATGTACGTTCATTGTGGGGATGATATCATCCATACACTTATTGATGAAGCCGGTGACTGTTGTGGTTTACTACTCATTGCCATCGGAGGAATCCCGGAACATATTCCAGTCTGTGCTAGCAAAACAGTCCTGTAGCTTAGCATCTGCTACATCTGACCATTTCCGTATTGAGCGAGTCACAGGTACTTCCTGCTTTAGTTTTTGCTTGTAAGCAGGAATCAGGAGGATATACTTATGGTCAGATTTGCCAATGGAGGGCAAGGGAGAGCTTTGTATGCATCTTTGTGTGTGTAGTAAAGGTGGACTGTTTTCCTGTGTTAAAGTCCCCGGCCACTAGAAGCGCCGCTTCTGGATAAGCATTTTCTTGTTTGCTTATGGCCTTATACAGCTCATTGAGTACGGTCTTAGTGCCAGCATCGGTTTGTGGTGGTAAATAGATAGCTACAAAAAATATAGATTAAAACTCTTGGTAAATAGTGTGGTATACAGTTCATCATGATACTCTACCTCAGGCGAGCAAAACCTTGAGACTTACTTATTATTACATTTTGCGCACCAGCTGTTATTGGCCAAAAGACACAGACACCCACCCATTATCTTACTGGAGGCAGCCGTTCTGTCTTGCCGATGCACGGTTTGTGTGTGGTTTGTGTGTGGTGTATTCCTTTCAAATAAGGTCAGGATTAGTTAGATTATTCCTGGCAAACAAGCAAACCATTAGGCTACAGCAGTTCTAATGGTTTCAATGATCTTCAATCGTAAAAGTTGGGTTTCATGGTATGTGTCACTAATCATACTACATATAGAGTTGTATTGAAAACATACGACAGCCATGTATTATTTTGTAAGGGTTGTCACTAGTTTCTCATCCTAGTTTTGGGCTTGTAGGAAGTCTTCATATGAGAACTGCACTGTACGGATAGCCCTGAGAGAGCTGCCATTTGTTGGACTATTCATGGAGAGTTGGGTTGAAGCAAGAGAAGGACAAACTGAATTGCTTTCATGGAGGACTGGCTTGACCACACAAGACCCAATCTGCTGCTATTTTATTGCCGATAGGTGGGAGGGAGGGATGCAGAAAAATGTTTTTGCCCGCACTGAAATGTCTATATTGGTCCGCTAATACAGGACTAGTAAAGGCCCAGTGCATTAATTTTGTGAAAAATGCAAATGTATTTGTGTGTACCGACATTTGTAACTTGAGTCTGATAAATCTGATAAGTATCTGCATAAAACAGTTAATCTGATAATATTCAAGGTTAATAAAAACTGTTGGTTGATATACACTACCATTCAAAAGTTTGGGGTCACTAAGAAATTCATTTTTTGTCCATTAAAATAACATCAAGTTGATCAGAAATACAGTGTAGACATTGTTAATGTTGTAAATGACTGGCAAAATAACAAACATTGGACAGAGTAACTCCTTTTTATTGGCCAGTCTGAGATATGTCTTTTTCTTTGCAACTTTGGCTAGAAGGCCAGCATCCCGGAGTTGCCTCTTCACTGTTAAAGTTGAGACTGGTGTTTTGCGGGTACTATTTAATGAAGCTGCCGATTGAGGACTTGTGATGCGTCGGTTTCTCAAACTAGACACTCTAATGTACTTGTCCTCTTGCTCAGTTGTGGATATTCTTCCCCAAACGATTTTCAAGGGAGTGCACATGTAGCAGGAGCAGTTTTCACCTGCATGTATGAATTCGTAAACATATTATATTCTCATTCTAAAGGGAATAAGTTCCAAGATGTTATGTATCAGATTGGTAGACCCGATTTGAAATCCGACTTGTTGCTTGAAAAGCAGAAGAGTAGGGGTAGATTTTATATAGAAAACACTGTTTTCTGTAAAATGTTGGGAAAGGGGTCAAAACGGCAGTTGTTTGTGAAAGTTTAAAAAACACATGGTAGTGCATTTAGTAAAACTGCTGTAACGTAAGTTCCATACTGAATAAACCTTCTCCGCATTTGACAAGCAGAGAAGTAGAGGGAAGTTTTAATCCAATATATTTTTGTCAAACTCTTTGGTTTAGTGGTCAAAATGATAGTTGTTTTGAATTTAATGAATCTGCTAACTTCTGACATTTTTTACCGAAGCCAGAAAAACAGGCGAAGGGTTACAAAAATAGCTCTAGTTACAGATTGGTAGACCCGATTTGAAATCCGACTTGTTGCTTGAAAAGCAGAAGAGTAGGGGTAGATTTTATATAGAAAACATTGTTTTCTGTAAAATGTTGGGAAAGGGGTCAAAACGGCAGTTGTTTGTGAAAGTTGTTTTGAATTTAATGAATCTGCTAACTTCTGACATTTTTTACCGAAGACAGAAAAACAGGCGAAGGGTTACAAAAATAGCTCTAGTTACAGATTGGTAGACCCGATTTGAAATCCGACTTGTTGCTTGAAAAGCAGAAGAGTAGGGGTAGATTTTATATAGAAAACATTGTTTTCTGTAAAATGTTGGGAAAGGGGTCAAAACGGCAGTTGTTTGTGAAAGTTGTTTTGAATTTAATGAATCTGCTAACTTTTATTCAAGGCTCTTATGCATTGTTCTTACGCCCTCTCCTGGTATAAACTGGTATTGAGCTGGTGTCAAGTTTACCGTTGCCGCCATATTTGAGATCCCTTTCTTTTATGATTCTAGCAAAGATGATACGTAGAAAGTTGAGGTGCACTCTTTTTTGTGATATAACATGTCACAGTCCTCATACAAGTCTAGTCTAACTGTATAAAGTGCTGTATGTATATGGATCAAACTGTGTGAAGATATTTGAATGTCTCAGTATCTTGATGTATTTTGTATCATGATGCTAGCTAACTACTTGGTGCTAAACAAACGTTCTGAATGTTTAGCTACTTTCCTGGCTAATGAGGCGTGAAATGGCAATATTACCACTAGCATCAAGACAAAGTTGTGACGGTATTATATTTCCATGTACAGGAGCTGGAGGAACGTAAAATTCATAATCGTCTGATTCTAACTTGAACACCTATGTTGTGTGCTATATTGCCAGGTATGTTGTAATTTATTTACTGTGTTGAAAATGTATTTTTATAATGTAATCTCTGAAGCTAGCTGGTTGTTGTACTCATATTTTGTTCACATTACTGTGAAAGAAAAATGGGTGCTCGTGATGTGTATTCTTTGAAGTTATTCTATGTAAAACTATATAATCACATTGTGTTATTATAGCCATATTTGTCCTTTACATTTATGTTTATGGCGGAGACAGTACATAGAAAGTTGAGGAGCTGGAGGAATGCCAATTTATAATCGTATAATTCTAACTTGAACACCTACAGTGTGTGCTTTATTGCTAGACTACAGTAATAGGCTGGACACATGACATTTTAACAATGCTTTTTTTCTGATTAAAAACTAGTTTATTGCATCTGCCATGAAGCCCAGTTTTATATGTCACAGCTGCTTGCCGTAGTTTTGAAGTAATCGCGGAAAAACAGCTCCTATTAGTTCTATTGAGCACAGTGGCACCAACTCACATTCCAAAACTTATTTTCCCAGCCCATTGTTCTGCTGTCACGACATCCGCCGAAGTCGGCTCCTCTCCTTGTTCGTTCGGCGATAGACGTCACCGGCTTTCTAGCCATCGCCGCTCCATTTTTCATATATCCATTTGTCTTGTCTTGTTTCCATACACACCTGGTTTTCATTTCCTAATCAAGCTACTTGTATTTATCCATCTGTTTCCCATCATGTTTTGTGTGTAATTGTTTTCAGGTTATGTGGTGTTAGTTTAGGCGCTTTACTTTCATGTTCTGTTTTTTTGAGCATGTTTGTTTTATGTATGCTCTCATGTTTGGAACTAGAACAAAAGTGCCCCTGTTTATTATACTCTGCTCTTCTGCACCTGACTTCGCCTCCAATACACCAATTGACATCTGCCAGCTTCATTATTGCCAACTTCATTATTGTTAGTAATGAGACTTACCCACGTAAACCTTGAAGGTTTACCTCCAGTAACTTAATTTTAACAAGGTTACTGCTAATTACTGACCAATATCACTTTTCGCCTGGTACATGCGTAGTTACTCCAGTGCAAGCCACTCTATACTGGCTTCCTGTTAAGGCTAGGGCTGATTTCAAGGTTTTACTGCTAACCTACAAAGCATTACATGGGCTTGTTCCTACCTATCTTTCCGATTTGGTCCTGCCGTACATACCTACACGTACGCTACGGTCACAAGACGCAGGCCTCCTTACTGTCCCTAGAATTTCTAAGCAAACAGCTGGAGGCAGGGCTTTCTCCTATAGAGCTCCATTTTTATGGAATGGTCTGCCTACCCATGTGAGAGACGCAGACTCGGTCTCAACCTTTAAGTCTTTATTGAAGACTCATCTCTTCAGTAGGTCCTATGATTGAGTGTAGTCTGGCCCAGGGTTGACAATGTGAACGGAAAGGCACTGGAGTGACGAACCGCCCTTGCTGTCTTTGCCTGGCCGGTTCCCCTCTCTCCACTGCGATTCTCTGCCTCTAACCCTATTACGGGGGCTGAGTCACTGGCTTACTGGTGATCTTCTAGTGGTGTGGGGGCTGTGTCTTGGCAAAGTGGGTGGGGTTATATCCTGCCTGTTTGGCCCTGTCCGGGGGTATCGTCGGACAGGGCCACAGTGTCTCCCGACCCCTCCTGTCTCAGCCTCCAGTATTTATGCTGCAATAGTTTGTGTCGGGGGGCTAGCTTCAGTCTGAAATATCTGGAGTATTTCTCATGTCTTGTCCGGTGTCCTGTGTGAATTTAAGTATGCTTCCTCTAATTCTCTCTTTCTCTCGGAGGACCTGAGCCCTAGGACCATGTCTCTGGACTACCTGGCCTGATGACTCCTTGCTGTGCCCAGTCCACCTGGTCATGCTGCTGCTCCAGTTTCAACTGTTCTGCCTGGACGTGCTACCTTGTCCCGGACCTGCTGTTTTGGACTCTCTCTCTACCGCACCTGCTGTCTAACTGTGAATGATCAGTTATGAAAAGCCAACTGACATTTTCTCCTGAGGTGCTGACCTGTTGCACCCTCTACAACCAGTGTGATTATTATTATCTGACCCTGCTGGTCATCTTTGAACGTTTAAACATCTTGGCCATGTTCTGTTATAATATCGACCCGGCACAGCCAGAGGAGGACTGGCCACACCTCAGAGGCTGGTTCCTCTCTAGGTTTCTTCCTAGGTTCTGGCCTTTCTAGGGAGTTTTTCCTAGCCACTGTGCTTAAATATCTGCATTGCTTGCCGTTTGTGGTTTTAGGCTGGGTTTCTGTTGAGCACTTTTGTGACATCGGCTGATGTTAAAAGGCCTTTATAAATACTTTTGACTTGATTGAGTGGTAACCTGTGTAAGAGATGGCTGAGATCATTTTTTTAAATGAATATAACAAAAAGAAAGTTGATTGTTTTTTCTAAATGGCTGCTGGGTAATTTGATATCTGTTGAAATCTGTTCATTCGTAGGCATCGAATTGAGCGTATGCTGCGCAGGTTCACTGAGTTGCAAAATAAATGGATGGGTCTACCTCATTGATTTGTAGATTGAGGCATTTACTACCTCATTATGTGCCCAGCGAGTGTCGTGAATGTGGTATGTAGTACCCGTAGATGGCCACGGGGAGGAGCAAGAGCGCAATAACCCCATACTTTTTTTTTTACCCCCCAAAAAAACCTAACCCTAGGTATATCCCTTCAAAACGTTAATATAGCCTATTTTAGCCTTAACCCTAAACAGACAGCAACCCTAGCCATAAATATAATTATAGGATAGCTTAGCCTAAAACACTTTCAGAAATTATTTTAGAAATAATATTATGTTAGTAAATACCATTGTTATTCCCAAGCAAGAAAACCAAAAATGTCACTCTAACAGAACTAACAAAGAGTCACTGACAAACAACCAAAATGAAACAGGTAGTGTTCTGAAAGACACTCAACAACTGGAACCTAAAAGACACCCACCATGAGCGTTCGCTAAATTTGCCCGAGAAGAGGCAAAGAAAAGAAAAAAGAAAAAACAAACTTAGACAGGAAGCAAAAAAAATGTAGAGCAAAGCAAAATCAGGTTACAAAAATAAAGGATTGTTTATCTATAAATCTAAGTTGGGCGAGTCAATTAAAGATGTTATCCTTCCGCATCTATTAAAACAGCTGGGCCACTCTTAAATAGCACCTGGGCCAACACAGGTGAAACACCTACCCACTCATGAGATGGCAACCAGCACAGGTGTATTATATACTGACTAACGAGAGAACACCAATCGGTGCACCCTACGTGTTAACGAGCTATACGTAATAAAGTCCAACCTCAAAACATAAATGGAAAAACCAAACAACAATTATAATACTAAATAGCATTTATCAATATTTAAAAAAATCTAAACCAAGGTTTTTATTTTTTACTATTTGTTATTTTATGGTATTTATTATTGCAAGGCAGAACATAACATTTAATTTAGTTTATTTCAAATGTGGCTTGAACTGGGTGTGATCTAGTAACCTCTATGTGAAAGGTTTGAGATTGATCTCTGGAATTAATAAGAAAAATATTTCTCAGCTTTCAATGTCTTTATGGTCTGCTGTGAATTAATCACTTGATAAATATTTCCAATAGATGGCTGCATAAGTCCACGAAGCATCCGTTGTAGACTGCACGCAGTAATATGATTGACATAAGATACCATGCAAACCAAGACTATATGTCACGTGATTTTCCAAAATGGCCACTCAGATTTGGCATGGGTCCTGAGATCCTCAAAAGGTTCTACAGCTGCACCATCGAGAGCATCCTGACTGGTTGCATCACTGCCTGGTACGGCAATTGCTTGACCTCTGAGAGCAGGGCACTACAGAGGGTAGTGCTTACGGCCCAGTACATCACTGGGGCCAAGGTTCCTGACATCCAGGACCTCTATACCAGGCGGTGTCAGAGGAAGGCCCTAAAAATTGTCAAAGAACCCCAGCCACCTGTCGTGGCATTTTCCTGTATTATCAAATGAGGAGAGTTACAAACTACACACCAGTCAGAGTTATACTTAAACTTCACCTTTAATGAGCTTTAAGCTTTAGCCTTTGACTTTCAAACAACTCCCTATCTATAAGGAATTTTGAGAGTGACTACAGAAGAATACAAAGATATTTTATAGCCAACATACACCCCTCTCAACTTACATGACGAACCACAGATCTTAGGAACTCTTCACAAAGAGCCTTTTACTTGAGAAAGGAGTATCCCTTAGCCAGATTGCATTGGCTATAAATTATCGCTCAGTTTGGTCTCTAAAACAAGGTTCTAATCTCGTTCCTGGTACTTCATAGTATCAAAACATTACCTCATCCAAGGCATAACTCAATTGTCAACTCTAGATACTCCCATCTCAAGTAAACCCCCTCTTGACCCCACTCATGGACAAGCTCATGGAGGGGAGTGAGCCTTTAGGTCCTACACTATCCCAGGATAAGTGTAAGATGAGAGAGAAGCCACAATGTTTCCAGACACTGCCATACACCTCCCCCCAATGGGAAAAGGAGGGAGTGACTGGCGTGGAGACAAGTAATTGGTTCCCCATTAATCACGCCATCCCTTCACATGGTTTAAGAATAGGTAAAGACACATTCACATATGAAGACAATGTTCCATTATGTCCTCTTCCCTTTCTGATATTCTGCATAGCACCAGGGACATGTGAATGTAGCGGTGTTCCTCCTCCTCTTCAACCGAAGAGGAGGAGTAGTGATTGAACCAAGGCGCAGCGTTGTGAAATGACATATTTTAATTAAACAAGACGGAAAAAAACACGAAACGAAAACACTTGGATAATTAACAAAAATAACAAAACGGAGTAGACAGACCTGGACATGGAACTTACATAAAACACGAAGAACGCACGAACAGGGAAAATAGACTACACAAAAAGAACGATGTACAAACAAACCGAACAGTCCCGTATGGTGCGACAAACACTGACACAGGAGACAACCACCCACAACGAACACTGTGAAACAACCTACCTAAATATGACTCTCAATTAGAGGAAACGCCAAACACCTGCCTCTAATTGAGAGCCATACCAGGCAACCCTTAAACCAACATAGAAACAGAAAACATAGAATGCCCACCCAAACTCACGTCCTGACCAACTAACACATACCACAAACTAACAGAAATAGGTCAGGAACGTGACATAACCCCCCCCTTAAGGTGCGAACTCCGGGCGCACCAGCACAAAGTTTAGGGGAGGGTCTGGGTGGGCATCTGACCACGGTGGTGGCTCAGGCTCAGGACGAGGTCCCCACCCCACCATAGTCAATCCCAGCTTGCTAATCCCCCTCAGAATGACCACCCCTCTATTCCACCCACCTAATATATGCAACACAAAATAAAGGGACAGCTCCGGGACAAGGTAGCTCAGGACATAGAGGTAGGTGAGAATAGAGAGGTAGATAGAGAGGTAGCTCAGAATAGAGAGGTAGCTCAGGATAGAGGGGCAACTCCGGACTGAAGGGCAGCTCCGGACAGAGAGACAGCTCTGGACTGAGGGGCAGTTCTGGATACATGGCAGCTCTGGACGCTCATGACTAGCTGACGGCTCTGGACGCTCATGGCTGGCTGACGGCTCTGGACGCTCATGGCTGGCTGACGGCTCTGGACGCTCATGGCTGGCTGACGGCTCTGGACGCTCATGGCTGGCTGACGGCTCTGGACGCTCATGGCTGGCTGACGGCTCTGGACGCTCATGGCTGGTTGACGGCTCTGGACGCTCATGGCTCGCTGACGGCTCTGGACGCTCATGGCTGGCTGACGGCTCTGGACGCTCATGGCTGGCTGACGGCTCTGGACGCTCATGGCTGGCTGACCGCTCTGGACGCTCATGGCTCGCTGGCGGCTCTGGCAGATCCTGTCTGGTTGGCGGCTCTGGCAGATCCTGTCTGGTTGGCGGCTCTGGCAGATCCTGTCTGGTTGGCGGCTCTGGCAGATCCTATCTGGTTGGCGGCTCTGGCAGATCCTGTCTGGTTGGCGGCTCTGGCAGATCCTGTCTGGTTGGTGGCTCTGGCAGATCCTGACTGACGAATGGCTCTAGCGGCTCCTGACTGACTAACTGCTCTGACGGCTCGGGACAGACGGGCGGCTCTAATGGCTCGGGACAGACGGATGGCTCAGACGGCACTGGGCAGACGGATGGCTTAGACGGCGCTGGGGAGACGGATGGCTCAGAGGGCGCTGGGGAGACGGATGGCTCAGACGGCGCTGAGGAGACGGATGGCTCAGACGGCGCTGATGAGACGGATGGCTCAGATGGCGCTGAGGAGACGGATGGCTCAGACTGATCCTGTCTAGCGGAAGGCTTTGGCTGCTCCTGTCTGGTGGAAGGCTCTAGCGGCTCCTGTCTGGCGGAAGGCTCTAGCGGCTCCTGTCTGGCGGAAGGCTCTGTAGGCTCATGGCAGACGGGCAGCTTTGCAGGCTCATGGCAGACGGGCGGCTTTGAAGGCTCAATACAGACGAGCAGTTCATGCGGCGCTTGGCAGACGGGCAGTTCAGGCGCCGTTGCGCAGACGGCAGACTCTGGCCGGCTGAGACGCACTGTAGGCCTGGTGCGTGGTGCCGGAACTGGAGGCACCGGACTGGAGACACGCACTTCAAGCCTAGTGCGAGGAGCAGGGACAGGGCACACTGGACTCTCAAAGCGTACTATTTGCCTGGTGCGTGGTACCGGAACTGGTGGCACCGGGCTGAGTGCACGCACATCAGGACGAGTACGGGGAGAAGGAACAGTGTGTACAGGGCTCTGGAGACGCACAGGTGGCTTAGTGCGTGGTGCCGGAACTGGAGGCACTGGGCTGGAGACACGCACCATAGGGAGAGTGCGTGGAGGAGGTACAGGGCTCTGGAAACGCACTGGAAGCCTGGTGACTGGTGTAGGCACTGGTGGTACTGGGCTGGGGTGGGGAGGTAGTGCCGGAAATACCGGACCGTGCAAGCGTACTGGCTCCCTTGAGCACTGAGCCTGCCCAACCTTACCTGGTTGAATGCTCCCCGTTGCCCACCCAGTGCGGGGAGGTGGAATAACCCGCACCGGGCTATGTAGGCGAACCGGGGACACCATGCGTAAAGCTGGTGCCATGTAAGCCGGCCCAAAGAGATGTACTGGTGGCCAGATATGTAGAGCCGGCTTCATGGCACTTGGCTCAATGCTCAATCTAGCCCCACCAGTGCGGGGAGGTGGAATAACCCGCACTAGGCTATGCACACGTACAGGAGACACTGTGCGCTCTACTGCGTAACACGGTGTCTGCCCGTACTCCCGCTCTCCACGGTTAGCCTGGTAAGTGGGCGCAGGTCTCCTACTTGCCCTTGGCCCACTACCTCTTACCCCCCCCCCCCCCCCCAAGAAATTTTTGGGTAGTACTCACGGGCTTTTCGGGCTTCCGTGCTAGACGTGTCCCCTCATATCTGCAGTTTTGGGCTCGATTCTCTGGTCTCCAGCCTTGCTTCCTTGCTGCCTCCTCATATCGCCGCCTCTCTGCTTTCGCTGCCTCCAGCTCAGCTTTGGGGCGGCGATATTCCTCTGGTTGAGCCCAATGACCTTTTCCATCCAGCTCGTCCTCCCAATTCCAGTAGTCCTGTGTATTACGCTGCTTGGTTCTGGTAATTTGGTGGGTGGTTCTGTAGCGGTGTTCCTCCTCCTCTTCAACCGAAGAGGAGGAGTAGTGATTGAACCAAGGTGCAGCGTTGTGAAATGACATATTTTAATTAAACAAGACGGAAAAAAACACGAAACGAAAACACTTGGATAATTAACAAAAATAACAAAACGGAGTAGACAGACCTGGACATGGAACTTACATAAAACACGAAGAATGCATGAACAGGGAAAATTGACTACACAAAAAGAACATGTACAAACAAACCGAACAGTCCCGTATGGTGCGACAAACACTGACACAGGAGACAACCACCCACAACGAACACTGTGAAACAACCTACCTAAATATGACTCTCAATTAGAGGAAACGCCAAACACCTGCCTCTAATTGAGAGCCATACCAGGCAACCCTTAAACCAACATAGAAACAGAAAACATAGAATGCCCACCCAAACTCACATCCTGACCAACTAACACATACAACAAACTAACAGAAATAGGTCAGGAACGTGACAGTGAAAGACAAACCTGACCTCTCCCCTCTCTGGGCCCCAAGTGACTGAGCCCTAGCTGAGAAGGGAAAAGTGCAACTGCCAACACTATAGTCCAAAGGGATACTTTCTAATGACAAGTATCTCACATAAGCATATTATATAAATAAAACATCTTATTTATCTATGTTACCCAACTAATTCAGATTAATCCGCCACACACCCTAGTCATAGACTGTTCTCTCTGCTACCGCATGGCAAGCAGTACCGGAGCGCCAAGTCTAGGACCAAGAGGCTTCTAAACAGCTTCTACCCCCAAGCCATAAGACTCCTGAACATTAATTCTCTACCCAGACTATATGCATTGACCCCCTACTCCTCTTTTACACTGCTGCTACTCTCTCTTATTCTCTATGCATAGTCACTTTAATAACTCTACCTACATGTACATATTACCTCTATCTCAACTAACCGGTGCCCCCGCACACTGACTCTGTACCGGTACCCCCTGTATATAGCCTCGCTATTGTTATTTTACTGCTGCTATTTCATTATTTGTTACTTTTATTTCTTATTATTTTTTACATTTTATTGATATATTTTAAGTTAAGGTATTTTTCTATTTTTTCAATTTTTTTAAAAACTGCATTGTTGGTTAGGGCTTGTAAGTAAGCATTTCACTGTAAGTTCTAAATCTGTTGTTTTCGGCGCATGTGAAAAATAACATTTGATTTGACACCATAGAACCTGTGTCTAACATATAGCCTTCACACTCATTAACAACAACTGGGGAATAAAACAAACTATCATTGCCATTTAAATGCTGTGTGTTCTTGAGAATGAGTGTGACAACCTTCAATGACTGCTTCATACACTGACTGTAGATCTATCCATTCTGAAGATCTATCCATACTGCTCTGTATTCAGGCACTCTCATTACTTCACTGGGACATGTCTGCAACACTGTCTCAGGGTCACACGGAGCGTCTGATTGTCTGCTGTCACTCACCACTGCAGCGGCCTGCCTAGCCTGGCGGTTGAACGAGTGCTTGGCCAGAATTTCAGCTCTCTATGATATTCATCTATTCTCTCCTGCACCTCCTTCGCTGTCCAGCTGTCAACACAGAGGTGAGTCAGGCCAGTTCCTCACAAACATCACGGCTACCTCGTCCAGGTTTTTCATTCTCCTCCCTTTACGTTGAAGACAGTCATCTGCTATGTCAGACGCATCCAGTAATCAACAGGACTTTCACGGGCCTTGGACAGAGTGTTATAAAAGTCTGCAAGAGGCATGCAGGAATATGAGAGGTCACTGAAGTGTTGCTCGGGGATAGCGTCAGGGTGCTGTACAACATCAAGAGATGGATCACTGCTTAATCCTATTTTCACCACACGTTTGGCTCTCCCCATCAGCCTATGCATTATCTCCGACTGATCAGCAGCACAGACATTTTTCTTTCTCAGATATGTTGTCATAGGTCAACCCACTCATCGACGAAGTACTTGTCAGGCTCTTGGAGGGCTTTCTTGAGTCTCTTGAGGACTACATTCAGCTGTGATAGATCTACAGTATTGGGGCTGTTGTTTTGTTGGTATTGCTGGCACGGCTCTGTGAATGTGTGTATTTTCTATCAGACATCAGTCAGGCTGCGATCGAATCCCCAATGTGTTTGCCCAACTCTGTGACTGAAGCACCTAAATGCTTGAATGTATTGTCTACCTCACTAGACTGGTGGTAGGGAGTGGAGGTGCCTGGGGCCTGAGCCACCTTGTCATACACATTATCACTAACATACTCATCACCAGAAAATAACTGTTCACTTAATACATGTGAACCTACTGATCCTGGGGCAATAACTGAGTGACAAGGAATGGGCCTACCCCTACCAAACATTGTTTTATTGTTCACCTAATACCTTTTTTGCACTGTTGGTTAGAGCCTGTAAGTAAGCATTTCACTGTAAGGTCTACACCTGTTTAGTTCGGGGCACGTGACAAATAAACGTTGATTTGATTTGAATGAGTATTACTGACGCTTGGATGACATACTATCAGCGTAAACAGATCTAACATAACTCATTACGTGAATACGTTAAGAACTTGCCCTAATTGCACCCATTTCATGAAACTCCTGACAAACAGTTCTTGTGCTGACATTGCTTCCAAAAGCAGTTTGGAACTCGGTAGCGAGTGTTGCAAACAAGGACAGACGGTCACGTTCTGTGAGCTTGTGGGGCCTACCACTTCTCGGCTGAGCTATTGTTGCTCCTAGATTTTTCCATTTCACAATAACAGCACTTACAGTTGACCGGGGAATCTCTAGCAGGGCAGAAATAGGCCCACCCACTTGGGAGCCAGGTTTACCCACTGGGGAGCCAAGGTTAGCCAATCAGAATGAGTTTTTCCCCACGAAAGGGCTTTATTACAGACAGAAATACTCCTCAGTTTCAATAGTTGTCCGGGTGGCTGGTCTCAGACGATCCAGCAGGTGAAGAAGCCGGATGTGGAGGTCCTGGGCTGGCATGGTTACACATGATCTGCGGTTATGAGGCCGGTTGGACATACTGCCAAATTCTCTAAAACAATGTTGGAGGCGGGTTATGGTAGAAAAACTAACATGACATTTTCTGGCAACAGCTCTGGTGGACATTGCTGCAGTCAGCAAGCCAATTGCTCACTCCCTCAAAACATGAGACATCTGTGGCATTGTGTTGTGTGACAAAACTGCACATTTTAGAGGTGCCTTTTGTCCCCAGCACAAGGTGCACCTGTGCAATAATCAGCTTCTTGACATGGATGGATTATCTTGACAAAGGATAAATGTTCACTAAAAAGGGATGCAAACTAATTTATGCACACAATACGAGAACAATGTTTCTTATATGAACTGTAACTGCTGCATGTTGCGTTTATATATTTGTTCAGTGTATATAAGCTATTACTCTATGTGTGAGGTTATAGACCTAGCCTACAGTAAATGTCCAGATTTCAGTTACATCTATTTAACCCATCTGAACACTAGGCTACAGTTCCCTTGACGTGCCATATTTGCAGTCCCCGTCTTGTGACTGAGTTTTTATATTTCCTCACTTTCCTCCCACAACACTGCTATCATCCTCTTTTACCACTTCACCAAATCATTCCCAAAATTACAGTTCTGGCCCTCCCTCCTCTATATTTTCAACTTTCCATTTCTCAGTTTTTATCCAATTAAACTCTGACAGTTTTTTTTTGCCTCGGTGGATCAACGTTAACTTTTTCTGCCCAAGTTTACAAAAGCATTTGGCGTGTATTTGATTCGCATATAGTTAGGCCCGAAAGGTTAGGCTTGCGCACTAGCCTAATGGCAGATACAAATAATGAATGAAATGCACAATAATTATACATTTATATATTTTCATGCTTTGTTTTCTCTCTTTATTCAACCCGCCCCTCACCCATCCGCCCTTCATCCACACAATATTTCATGACCTTAAACCCGCCCGCCCCACGGATATCACTAGTGCCTGTGCTCACATTTCCAAATGTAAAAACACAGCTTTGGAAGCTTCGTCCTCTTGTCCCTTTCGAAGAGAGGAGAGTCTCAGCTTTCTCTAGGTATACTTTTATTTTCTCAACTAGTTAGTCTACTGAGGTAATCAACAACTTATTTCTTGACTATCTCAGTAGACTATGTATTATACTTTTTAATAAAGCACTATAAATGACTTCATAAGATGAGTTAGGGGCGTGCGCAGTGATGTGGGCTGGTCTGAATAAATGCCAAGGCTGAAGTAATGTGACTAATCAACAGTGGTGTACTCATGGATGCCAAGGAAAGCCAGACAACCCCAAAACATTGACTAAGAAGTAAAACCTATTTTTTTTTATTTCATCTCTGTGTTTCATAATTTTCCTTCGATTCACAAGAGGCTGAATGTATCTCACCAGAGATGGCATCCAAGGGAATGAAACAGTGCCTATCTGTCTCTGAAAGTGTAGGTCACCTACAGTGCATTTGGAAAGTATTCAGACAAATTGACTTATTCCACATTTTGTTATGATACAGCCTTATTCTCAAATGGATGAAACTGTTTTCCCCCCTTATCAATCTACATGCAATAACCCATAATAACAAAGCAAAAACAGGTTTTTAGAAATGTGTACATTTATTCAAAATAAAAAATGGAAATATCACATTTGGCAGCGATTACAGCCTCGATTCTTCTTGGGTATGACGCTACAAGCTTGGCACACCTGTATCTGGGGAGTTTCTCCCATTCTTCTCTGCAGATCCTCTCAAGCGCTGTCAGGGAGTGTCACTGCACAGCTATTTTCAGGTGTCTCCAGAGATGTTCAAGTCCGGGGTCTGGCAGGGCCGCTCAAGGACATTCAGAGACTTGTCCCGAAGCCACTCCTGCGTTGTCTTGGCTGTGTGCTTAGGGTCGTTGTCCTGTTGGAAGGTGAACCTTCACCCCAGTCTGAGATCCTGATCAAGAATCTCTGTACTTTGCTCCATTCGTCTTTCCCTCAATCCTGACTAGTCTCGCACTAACTGCTGCTGAAAAACTTCCTGACAGCATGATGCTTACCCCACCATGCTTCACCGATGGTTTACTCCAGACGTAAAGATTTTTGATTTTTGGTTTCATCAGACAAAATAATCTTGTTTCTCATTGTCCGAGTCTTTAGGTGCCTTTTGCCAAACTCCAAGCGGGTTGTCATGTGCTTTTTACTGAGAAGTGGCTTCCGTCTGGCCACTAGCCATAAAGGCCTGATTGGTCGAGTGCTGCAGAGATTGTTGTCCTTCTAGAAGGTTATCCCATCTCCACAGGGGAATTCTGGAGCTCTTTCAGAGTGACAATTGGGTTCTTGGTCACATTCCTGACCAAGGCCTTTCTCCCCCGATTGCTTAATTTGGCCGGGCGGCCAGCTCTAGGAAGATTCTTGGTTGTTCCAAATTTCTTCAATTTAAGAATGATGGAGGCCACTGTGTTCTTGGGGACCTTCTATGCTGTAATAATTTTTTGGTACCGTTCCCCAGTTCTGTGCCTCGACACTGTCGTGTCTCGGAGCTCTACGGACAATTCCTTTTAACTCATGGCTTGGTTTTTGTTCTGACATGCAATGTCAACTGTGGGACCTTATATATAGACTGATTTGCGCCTTTCCAAATCATGTCCAATCAATTGAATTTATCACAGGTGGACTCCAATCAAGTTGTAGAAACATCTCAAGGATGACTAACAGAAACAGGATGGGTCTGAATAATTATATAAAGAAGGTATTTATGTTTTTTATATTTAATGCATTAGCAAACATAAAAAAAACTGTTTTCTGTTTGTCACTATGTGTAGATTGATGAGGATTAAATTTTTTTTTTTTTTTTAGAATAAGGTTGTAGCGTAACAAAACGTGCAAAAAGTCAAGGGGTCTAAATACTTTCTGAATGCACTGCATCTGATGCTGTCTGGTCCAAAAGAGTATGACATTGTTGCCACATTGAATTCAAGGGAAGCCAGCGAGCATTTGGCCTCCCTCGAAAAAAAATAAAAAAATAATTGGCAATCAGTTTTGAGCTAAACTGAGTGAGCTCAACTGTGAATGGTCCTGGCATTGAAATGTTAAAGTTGAAATGGTGCTGTAATAGTGGAGGCAGCTCCTGTTTTATTTGCGACATGCGGTAACTCTCTGTGGTTCTAAATCAATAGTTGTTTAGTGGTCCAAAATTGTTGGAAACATTAACTTGCTTGTTACATGCAATATGCCTTGTGGACTTCACCAGACAGAAGTTGCTCTCCGGTTTTGTGATGAAACAAATGTGTGGTTGAATTTATTCTGCCACTATGTCTTCATATTCTGAGCCATAAGCCTATATATATAACGGTTTCAGGGCATATGAGCTAACAGGATTAATAGAGCAAACAATGCTATTATCACCACACATATGGCTTTTTTTCTGGCTTGGCTTCCCCAGTGATCAATCAATGTGTTTCTCTTTCCTCAATAACAATGAAAAAAGCACTGCTATCATTAATTTACCCCTTTCCCCTTCAAACTGAGACTTCCGCCCCCCCTAACCCTGTTTTTCATAATTTTCAGCTCTCAGGTGGAAGAGTTTGCTGACATGAGAGAGGTCATAGCTTAGTAAACTCCTGGAGGGTTCGCGGGGAAAGGGGGAGGGTTACAGAGAGTGGGTTAGCCTTTCACTGTTCAACAGCCAAAGAGGAGGCACATGGTGCAGTCAATGATTTCTATTCTTGACACTTATTATTAAAGAAACACTGATCCTCCTCCTGTATGGGCTGCTGATTGTGGTGGTTTCTGATAGAAGACACTAACATTTTGATAACTTGATCACTGTATCGTACTACTTTACTAGAACTTAAAAACGTCCTTATTTTAGCCAAACACAATAATCAGAAAGTCAATAGCATTCCTGCAACCATCAGACCGATCAAATAATCCCTCTCCTAACACAGATTATTAAACATGGTGTGTGATTTGAGTTTATAATACAGAATATGTGGTCAATGCAACCATGTATACTGTAAAATAGAGTGACCTGGTCACAGGAGCTCTCTGAGGTGTCTTCTCAATGCTAATGACTCAATGACCGAAAAATCCACGATAATTGAGAATTTCAATAAGCATTTTTCTACTGCTGGCCATACTTTCCACCTGGCCACCCCTACCCTGGTCAACAGCCCTGCACCCCCCACTGCAACTTTCCCAAGCCTCCCCCATTTCTCCTTCACCCAAATCCAGATAGCTGATGTTCTGAAAGAGCTGCAAAATCTGGACCCCTACAAATCAGCTGGACTAGACAATCTGGACCCTCTCTTTCTAAAATGATCAGCCGAAATTGTTGCCCCTATTGCCTGTTGCCTGTTGCCTGTTCAAACTCTCTTTCGTATCATCTGAGATTCCCATAGATTGGAAAGCTGCCGCGGTCATCCCCCTCTTCAAAGGGGGAGACACTCTAGAACCAAACTGCTACAGACCTATATCGATCCTACCCTGCCTTTCTAAAGTCTTCGAAAGCCAAGTTAACAAACAGATCACCGACCATTTAGAATCCCAGCGTACCTTCTCCGCTATGCAATCTGGTTTCCGAGCTGGTCATGGGTGCACCTCAGCCACGCTCAAGGTCCTAAACGATATCATAACCTCCATCGATAAGGGACAATACTGTGCAGCTGTATTCATAGACCTGGCCAAGGCTTTCAACTCTGTCAATCCCCACATTCTTATCGGCAGACTCAACAGCCTTGGTTTGTCAAATGACTGCCTCGCCTGGTTCACCAACTACTTCTCAGACAGAGTTAAGTGTGTGAAATCGGAGGGCCTGTTGTCTGGACCTCTGGCAGTCTCTATGGGGGTGCAACAGTGTTCAATTCTCAGGCCGATTCTTTTCTCTGTATACATCAATGATGTCGCTCTTGCTGCTGGTGATTGGACACTGTGTTAACTAACCTCCAGACGAGCTTCAATGCCATACAACTCTCCTTCTGTGGCCTCCAACTGCTCTTAAATGCAAGTAAAACTAAATGCATGCTCTTCAACCGATCGCTACCAGCACCTGCCCGCCCATCCAGCATCACTACTCTGGACGGTTCTGACTTAGAATATGTGGACATGTACAAGTACCTAGGTGTCTGGTTAGACTGTAAACTCTCCTTCCAGACGCACATTAAGCATCTCCAATCCAAAATTAAATATAGAATCGGCTTCCTATTTTGCAACAAAGCATCCTTCACTCATGCTGCCAAACATACCCTCGTAAAATTGACTATCGTACCGATCCTTGACTTCGGCGATGTCATTTAAAAAATAGCTCCCAACACTCTACTCAGAAAATTGGATGCAGTCTATCACAGTGCCATCTGTTTTGTCACCAAAGCCCCATATACTACCGACCACTATGACCTGTATTCTCTCGTTGGCT
The DNA here is from genome assembly GCF_029448725.1 of Salvelinus fontinalis. NCBI lineage: Eukaryota > Metazoa > Chordata > Actinopteri > Salmoniformes > Salmonidae > Salvelinus > Salvelinus fontinalis. The sequence continues at coordinate 636,920 of NC_074689.1, read as the reverse complement.
GGCTCTCGCTTCATATTCGTCGCCAAACCCACTGGCTCCAGGTCATCTATAAGTCTCTGCTAAGTAAAACCCCGCCTTATCTCAGCTCACTGCTCACCATAGCAGCACCCACCCGTAGCATGCGCTCCAGCAGGTATATTTCACTGGTCACCCCCAAAGCCAATCCCTCCTTGTCCGCCTTTCCTTCCAATTCTCTGCTGCCAACGACTGGAACGAATTGCAAAAATCACCGAAGCTGGAGACTCATATCTCCCTCACTAACTTTAAGCATCAGCTGTCAGAGCAGCTCACAGATCACTGCACCTGTACATAGCCCACCTGTAAATAGCTCATCCAACTACCTCATCCCCATACTGTTATTTTTTTGGTTGTTGCTCATTTGCACCCCAGTATCTCTACATGCACATTCATCACTCGTGTTAAATTGCTAAATTGTAATTATTTTGCCACTACGGCCTATTTATTGCCTTACCTCCCTTATCTTACCTCATTTGCACACACTGTATATAGACTTTTTTCTATTGTGTTATTGACTGTATGTTTGTTTATTACATGTTTAACTCTGTGTTTGTGTCGCACTGCTTTGCTTTATCTTGGCCAGGTAGCAGTTGTAAATGAGAACTTGTTCTCAACTAACCTACATGGTTAAATGAAGTGGAAATAAAAAATGTATTAAATTATTGAGCATCATGCCAAGAGGTGAGCTAAACCAAAGCATCTCCTTATGACCCCGAGCATAATTGACTATCTCTTAGACATGAACTCTTGACAGAGCTGCATATTGATTTTGGCGTGGCACTTCGGAGAAAACAAGAGCTAACATTTTTGTTAAAAACTAGTGCAAGGAAAAAGAGGCCAGCAGTGTCCTCGACTCAACTCCCATCTGTCTCATATAATTGCATTTGAGAGACAGTGAGAGAAAGAGGACGAGGGATTCAACTCTGCCAACGGATGTTTGAAATTAAGAGGATAGCTGAAAAGAGAGGCAATTGAGAGCGAGGAGCGCGAAACTAACAAATGTGCCATTTTGAGACAGAGTGCGTGAAAGGGGGTTGAATGCATTCTCCATTTGCAGCCAGGGCTAGGGGGACAATGGATAAGCATGATTTGTACATTGTAAATGTATTGGAGTGCTATCCCACAGTAGAAGAATGCTGCGTCAGGATCACGAGTTGACCTTTGTCAAAGTGCCTTTATCTCCGCGCTACACTCTCCAAAGGGCCCTGGTGGAATTGAGTCAATAATGGATCCCCAAAAGAGAAAACCACAAACGTCTCCCTTCAAACATCTCCCTCCACTGACACCCCCAACACACACACTTTTTTTGTAATAACTATCCTGCACTTACTCTATGCACACTCACACTCGATACTGGTACTCCCTTTATATAGTGTGGCAGACCAGATTGTTTGGTCAAGACGTTAAAACAGATCAGACACGGACAGAGTTGGATTAGCTCCGTTTCAAGGGTGTTTATTTAAATAACAAACGGAAAGAAAATAATAGGTCTCCTCCAGGATACCGTCTTCGGGATTCCGGGGTCTTGCTGTATCCTAGGGGGAACAAACCTGATCTCCCTCCATTGTCTCTGGGATTGAGCACAACTATATGGACGTAACCTCTCTTCCCGTAGTCCCCTCTCAGGTATGGTGCCATTCTGGCAGCTTTATGGACTCGTCCAGCTGGTGAGCAATCAGCCCCTTGATTACTCACCAACCACAATCAGCCCCAATTAGTCCTGGCCGGAGAGCCCGTCGAGACCTGGCACGTCCAGCAGAGGGAGCCATCGCCTCGTGATGTAGACTCCGTCTGTCACCATGCCTCGATGAGCCTGCCCCTGGTGGCTGACCTGCTGAACACCACAATAGCCATGTTATTTTTTACTTGTTATTCGTTATTGGCTGTTAATTTATTCCTCGTGTCACTATTTCTATTATTATATATTTTTTTTAATCTTTAACTCTGCATTGTTGGAATAGGACACGTAAGTAAGCATTTCACTGTTCATTTACACCTGTTGATTACGAAGCATGCAACATCCCCATCACCATTCATCATCACCCATCTCTCCAAAAATGCAATGCTAAAATTCATTACCAACCAACTGTCCTTATCTCTGCTACTTTAGACACTACCTTTAGTATATTTTATCTTAAGGACTGCCTAGAAGACAGCTATCCTTGTCCAGTCAGGCATGATGATGAAACAGCAGCAGATTGCCTCCGGATGGGGCGATAGAGCCATTATTTGTATCTCCTCTCAGATTCCCTTAAAGGACCTTGGTGAAAGACCATCACTTTGTTGGGCCAAACCTGTCACATTTCATAAAGCTCACTGACACTGTGATGTCAGGAAAACAGGAGGACTGGCAATGCCACACAATGCCACACCTGTGTGAAACAAACCTAGAGTACACGCGATCATAGTGCGTCAACTACAGTAACCTCTAGTTGACTACAGTCCATTGGTGCAACTCATATCATAAAAACTTTGCTTTCAAAACAATGAAAGGATAACACTTTTTTCTACCGCTAATGTGGCTGTACTACTTGTTATTTGCCAGATTAATTGCCAGTTGTTCATTCTGGAAATAAACCTAGGGGCACAGTTTACCACAAAACGTACAGCTCACCAAGTCATGAACATTTTCTTTTGAAAGTAAATGCAAGAAACAGGCAGCGTAACATGTTTTGTACCGCTAATTAAGTGGCTATAGCCTACTACTTGTTAATGACCAGTTATGGTGACAGTTAGAATACACTTCAATCTGCTGAGAAAGCTGATTCAAATTTTGGAAGACGGCTTTATGAAATGGGCAGGAACAAATTGAAGTTTTGTTTTGTTCCATTAAAGGCGGAGGAAAGCGCAACAGTTAAGTTTCACAGTAGAATTCTGAATGCGCACATTTGTTCAGTCTGACATATTAGCCTTAATTGTTACCTCTGGCAAAGGGACTTCACACAAGTGAACAAAAGCTGGCCTCTGAGCAGACGCGCTTGGTGCAGCGTGACGGTGACCTTGCTGTGTTGTATATTTTGCTGAACAGACAGAGATAACTAAATCAATCAGATTTTCAGGGTTTAGAGTACTGTAGTTCTGTCGCTTGCTTAAGATAAATTCCTCTTGTTCCTCTGTCTGTTCCTCTGTTTTGACTTGTATTTTTCTGTATACGGTTTGTCCTTGAATGTATTTGAACTATATCATATTCCCCTGTCCGTTGCCTCGGAGCGGTGGAACCAACCAAACTTGCGGAATCAAGGGACCAATCAGCATGCTTCCCTCTTCACTTGATATGTTACTTAAGCTGCTCTCTATTTCACCTGTCAACATAATCAATGTTTTCTCCTCTGCTTTGAGGGATGTGCGAGAGAGCATGATCTATGTTGTCAGGGGAGAGGAATAGAATCAGTGGGGAGTCTAGATGTCATTCACCTGGTCAAAGTACAATACAGCGAGTCCCCCAAATGATCAATACTAAACAATACAGTGCATCTCACAATGAAGGCCACATAATGGCCCATAAGGACACTTGATGAACACGTTTATGTCTTGCTAGATTTAAATACATACCATAAATGTGATAAGTGTAAAATAGAATTTGCTAATTTTTAAGGATTATTAATGCAGATACTGCCAGTGCTACTACTGCTTATAGTAATACACATTACATTCATAATTGAATAGGACAACAATGTTCTATTTTCTTGCACCTTGTTCCAATTCTACCCTGAAGTAGACATCTATTTCCAAATCAGATGTGGAGGTCATTTATAGATGAACACAGATCATCCAAGCAGCTGGATATCTGTAACAGTCCTGACCTGTTTTATGTTGTTTTTGTATGTGTTTTAGGTCAGGGCATGTGTTTTGGGTGGGCAGTCTATGTTATCTGTTTCTATGTTGGTTTTGGTTGCCTGGTATGGCTCTTAATTAGAGGCAGGTGTTTTGCGTTCTCCTCTAATTAAGAGTCATATTTAGGTAGGGTGTTCTCACTGTTTGTTTGTGGGTGATTGTCTCCTGTGTCGTGTAATGTATGTACCATACGGGACTGTTTGGCTGTTCGTTTTCGTTTCGATGTCGTCTGTTTCCTGTCCGTGAGTTTACGTGTAGTTATGTAAGTTTATGTTCAGGTTTCGTTGACTTCGTTTTCTTGTTTTGTAAAGTTGAAAGTGTTTTGTTTTTCGTGTTGCCATCATCATCGTGTTAAATAAAAAGATGGCTTATTTCCCTGAAGCTGCATTTTGGTCTGATGATCCTTCTCTCCTCGTCTGAGGATGAGGAGAGCGACAGCCGTTACAGAATCACCCACCAAACCAGAGCCAAGCAGCGGAGTCAACGGAGTAAGGGACAGGAAAAGAAGGAGCAATGGACATGGGACGATATCTTGGACGGAAAGGGTTGCTACACATGGGAGGAGATCCTGGCTGGTAGGGATCGCCTCCCATGGGAACAGCTGGAGGCACTGAGGAGAGCAGAGGCTACCGGAGAGAGGAACCGGAGCTATGAGGGAACGCGTCTGGCACGGAAGCCCAAAAAGCCCGTAAGTAATTCCCAAAAATTTCTTGGGGGGGGGCTAGGAGGTAGTGGGCCAAGGGCAGGTAGGAGACCTGCGCCCACTTCCCAGGCTTACCGTGGAGAGCGGGAGTACGGGCAGGCGCCGTGTTACGCAGTAGAGCGCACGGTGTCTCCTGTACGAGTGCATAGCCCAGTGCGGGTTATTCCACCTCCCCGCACTGGTAGGGCTAGATTGGGTATTGAGCCAGGTGTCATGAGAACGGCTCAACGCGTCTGGTCTCCAGTGCGTCTCCTCGGGCCGGCATACATGGCACCGGCCTTACGCATGGTTTCCCCGGTTCGCCTACATAGGCCGGTGCGGGTTATTCCACCTCCCCGCACTGGTCGGGCGACCGGGAGCATTCAACCAGGTAAGGTTGGGCAGGCTCAATGCTCAAGAGTGCCAGTACGCCTCCACGGTCCGGTATTTCCGGCGCCACCTCCCCGCCCCAGCCTAGTACCTACAGTGCCTACACTACGCACTAGGCTACCAGTGCGTCTCCTGAGCCCAGTTCCTCCTCCACGCACTCTCTCTGTAGTGCGTGTATCCAGTTCGGTGCCTCCAGTTCCGGCACCACGCACTAAGCCTCCTGTGCGTCTCCAGAGCCCTGAACACACTGTATCTTCTCCCCCTACTAATCCTGATGTGCTTGTCCTCAGCCCGGTGTCACCAGTGCCGGTACCTCGCATCAGGGATAGAGTAGGCTTTGAGAGTACAGTGTGCCCTGTCCCTGCTCCCCGCACTAGTAGGAAGGTGCTTATCCTTAGCCCGGTGCCTCCAGTTCCGGCACCACGCACCAGGTCTACAGTGCGCCGTATCCGGCCAGAGCCATCCGTCTCCCCAGCGCCATCTGAGCCATCCGTCTCCCCAGCGCCATCTGAGCCATCCGTCTCCCCAGCGCCATCTGAGCCATCCGTCTCCCCAGCGCCATCTGAGCCATCCGTCTCCCCAGCGCCGTCTGAGCCATCCGTCTGCCATGAGCCTGCAAAGCCGCCCGTCTGCCATGAGCCTGCAAAGCCGCCCGTCTGCCATGAGCCTACAGAGCCGTCCGCCAGACAGGAGCCGCTAGAGCCGTCCGCCAGACAGGAGCCGCTAGAGCCGCCCGCCAGACAGGATCTGCCAGAGCCGCCAACCAGACAGGATCTGCCAGAGCCGCCAACCAGACAGGATCTGCCAGAGCCGCCAACCAGACAGGATCTGCCAGAGCCGCCAACCAGACAGGATCTGCCAGAGCCGCCAACCAGACAGGATCTGCCAGAGCCGCCAGCGAGCCATGAGCAGCCAGAGCCGTCAGCCCGCCATGAGCGTCGAGAGCCGTCAGCCCGCCGTGAGCGTCGAGAGCCGTCAGCCCGCCATGAGCGTCGAGAGCCGTCAGCCCGCCATGAGCGTCGAGAGCCGTCAGCCCGCCATGAGCGTCGAGAGCCGTCAGCCCGCCATGAGCGTCGAGAGCCGTCAGCCCGCCATGAGCGTCGAGAGCCGTCAGCCCGCCATGAGCGTCGAGAGCCGTCAGCCCGCCATGAGCGTCGAGAGCCGTCAGCCCGCCATGAGCGTCGAGAGCCGTCAGCCCGCCATGAGCGTCGAGAGCCGTCAGTCTGCATAGATCTGCCAGAGTCCCTCAGCCAGGATCTGCCAGAGTATATCAGCCGGGACCTGCCCCTTGTCCCGGTGTTGCCCCTTGTCCCGGTGCTGCCCCTTGTCCCGGTGCTGCCCCTTGTCCCGGTGCTGCCCCTTGTCCCGGTGCTGCCCCTTATCCCGGTGCTGCCCCTTGTCCCGGTGCTGCCCCTTATCCCGGTGCTGGTCTTTATCCCGGTGCTGCCCCTTGTCCCGGTGCTGCCCCTTGTCCCGGTGCTGCCCCTTGTCCCGGTGCTGCCCCTTGTCCAGGTGCTGCCCCTTGTCCCGGTGCTGCCCCTTGTCCCGGTGCTGCCCCTTCTCCTGGTGCTGGCCGTTTATTTAGGGGATGTGAGTTTTAGGGTGGTCATTGGGAGGGGTAGACAGAAGCGGGGGGTGACTATGGTGGTGTGGGGACAGCGTCCAGAGCCGGAACCACCACCGTGGTCAACTGCCCACCCAGACCCTCCCCTGGACTTTGTGCTGGTGCGCCCGGCGTTCGCACCTTGAGGGGGGGGTTCTGTAACAGTCCTGACCTGTTTTATGTTGTTTTTGTATGTTTTAGGTCAGGGCATGTGTTTTGGGTGGGCAGTCTATGTTATCTGTTTCTATGTTGGTTTTGGTTGCCTGGTATGGCTCTTAATTAGAGGCAGGTGTTTTGCGTTCTCCTCTAATTAAGAGTCATATTTAGGTAGGGTGTTCTCACTGTTTGTTTGTGGGTGATTGTCTCCTGTGTCGTGTAATGTATGTACCATACGGGACTGTTTGGCTGTTCGTTTTCGTTTCGATGTCGTCTGTTTCCTGTCCGTGAGTTTACGTGTAGTTATGTAAGTTTATGTTCAGGTTTCGTTGACTTCGTTTTCTTGTTTTGTAAAGTTGAAAGTGTTTTGTTTTTCGTGTTGCCATCATCATCGTGTTAAATAAAAAGATGGCTTATCTCCCTGAAGCTGCATTTTGGTCTGATGATACTTCTCTCCTCTCCTCGTCTGAGGATGAGGAGAGCGACAGCCGTTACAATATCCTTCTGGCAGAGAGGGGAGAGTGTGTGTAAGTGGTGGTGTGGTCTTGGTTGTGTGGTGCTGTGCAGCTGTGGGCATCATGGGGGTGTTACATGAGCCATTGATCCCTCCCAGTGTGCTGTCCCAGCGGGCACTGCGTCCTCTCACACCCCCCTTCCCCTCCTCCCCCTCAAGATTGACTTTCTGCCAGAACGTTCTGCTGTCACGGCAGGACGTGACATTTAATGATCCTCAGATGGCGTAATGTCACATTTATCACTTGCTGCCAGACGTGACCGAGTGGAATCCAAGGGGTGAACACAGGCCAAGAAACCAAACAATAAACTGAGGTGAAAGAGGACCGGCCACTCAGTATGGATGGACTGACATGGGAGGGCAGTTGTGAATAAACCTACTATAGTGACAGTACAACACATTCGCCAAGTGTGAGCTCTGAACATGATGGAATCAGAGGAGGAATTATCTGGCAAATAAAGGTAGCTGTCAAGGCTCAAGAGAAGACCCAGATGCAGAATGTTTCGAAGTAACAAAAGTTTATTACAAAAACAGGGGGGGGGGGGCAGGCAATAGACAGCAGTCCAGAGCTTAGTCCGAAAGGTACGGAATGGCAGGCAGGCAGAGGTCAGTAATCCAGGGTGGTGTGACAAGGCACAGAACGACAGGCAGGCAGAATGGTCAAAAACCAGGAAAGATAGAAAACAGGAATTAAAGACAGACAAGAGCACAGGGGAAAACACTGGTAGACTTGACGAAACAAAACGAACTGGCAACAGACAAACAGAGAACACAGGCATAAATATACTGGGGATAATGAGGAAGATGGGCGACACCTGGAGGGGGTGGAGACAAGCACAAAGACAGGTGAAACAGATCAGGGTGTGATCGTAGCATAGCAACATTCATAATCGTCTGGAGTCAAATTGGACTCCATACAACACCACATTTAGAATACAGCACTCAATATCTGACCTGCATTAGTGGGACAAATATTTTCACCAGAGGAAGAATGAATAATGTCCTCATTATGTACATTGCTCATTTTCACCTTTGGTTCTTACACATATAGTACATTATCCATTAAAGGTGGCTGGCAAATACAATAGACCAACCATGATTGGGGTAATGTTAAAAAGGTCTCATTAGTTGATGTTAACCTGACATTATGGGAATGTCACTCCAATGATAGAGAAGCAACTAGGTCAAGGATCATCAACTAATCTGCAGACTGCAAATTGACCGCAAGAAGGCCAAACAGATATAATATTTTACTAAAACAATCATTTTAAACCTTGCTTCCATTTGTGTGCGATCATGTGCCTTTCTATTATGTGTGGGAATAGTTGGGAACAGATTTCAAAAATGTAAATCAATTGGAGATGATTTCCTGTTGTTTTTACAGTCTTTTATGTCAACAATGAATCAGCGCCAGTCAAAAGTTTGGACACACCAACTCTTTCAAGGGTTTTTCTTTATTTTTACTATTTTCTACATTGTAAAATAATAGTGAAGACATCAAAACTATGAAATAACACTTATGGAATCATGTAGTAACCAAAAAAACAAAAAAATCTAAATATATATGAAATATTAGAGATTCTTCAAAGTAGCCAGCCTTGTTGACAGCTTTGCACACTCTTGGCACTCTCTCAACCAGCTTCACCTGGAATGCTTTTTCAGGAGTCTTAAAGGAGTTCCCACATATGCTGAGCACTGCTTTTTCTTCACTCTGCAGTCCAACTCTGTAACAATTTTCTTCTTCTTCTGATGAGGAATATGAAGGATTGGACCAAAATGCAGCGTGGTAAGTGTCCATATAACAGAACACGAAAAAATACAAGAATAACAAAGTGAATGACAAAGAAAACCGAAACAGTCCTGAATGGTGAAAACAAACACAAAACAGGAAACAACTACCCACAAACACAGGTGGGAACAGGCTACCTAAGTATGATTCTCAATCAGAGACAACGATTGACAGCTGCCTCTGACTGGGAACCATACTAGGCCAAACACAGAAATACAACACATAGAACAAAACATAGAACATAGAATGCCCACCCCAACTCACGCCCTGACCAAACCAAAATAAAGACATAAAAAAGGAACTAAGGTCAGAACGTGACAAACTCATCCCAAACAATCTAATTTGGGTTGAGATCTGGTGATTGTGGAGGCCAGGTTATCTGATGCAGCACTCCATCACTCTCCTTCTTGGTCAAATAGCACTTACACAGCCTGGAGGTGTGCTGGGTCATTGTCCTGTTGAAAAATAGGACCACTAAACGCAAACCAGATGGGATGGTATATCGCTGCAGGATGCCGTGGTAGCCATTCTGGTTAAGTGTGCCTTGAATTCTAAATAAATCCCTGACAGTGTCCCCAGAAAAGCCCCCACACACCATCACACCTCCTCCTCCATGCTTCACTGTGGGAACCACACGTGGAGATCATCCGTTCACCTACTCTGCATCTCACAAAGACACCCTAGTTGGATCCAAAAATCTCAAATTTGGAATCATCAGACCAAAGGATAGATTTCCACCGGTCTAATCTCCATTGCTCATGTTTCTTGGCCCAAACAAGTCTCTTCTTCTTATTTGTGTCCTTCAGTAGGGGTTTCTTTGCAGAAATTCGACCATGAAGGCCTGATTCACGCAGTCTCCTCTGAACACTTGATGTTGAAATGTGTCTATTACTTGAGCTCTATGAAGCATTTATTTGGGCTGCAATTTCTGAGGCTGGTAACTCTTAACCTGTCTAGGATCAGCGTGGCGCTAGCGGCACACCCCCCCCCCCCCACTGAAAAACCAGTGCCGCGAAATTCAAAAAAAATATTTTTTTAAAATATTTAACTTTCACACATTAAAGTCCAATACAGCTAATGAAAGACACAGATCTTGTGAATCCAGTCAACATTTCCGATTTTTAAAATGTTTTACAGGGAAGACACAATATGTAAAGATGTACATCTATTACCTAAAAACACATTAGCATAATCCACCATCTTTTATTTGTCCACCAACACCAGTAGCCATCACCAATTCGGCTAAACTAAGATATTTATAGCCCCTAACCAACAAAAAAACTCATTAGATGACAGTCTGATAACATATTTATGGTATGGGATAGGTTTTGTTAGAAAAAAGTGCATATTTCAGGTAGATGGCATAGTTTACAATTGCACCCACCATCACAAATGGACTAGAATAATTACAATGAGCAACGTGTTTACCTAACTACTAATCATCAAACATTTCGTAAAAATACACAGCATACACGAATCGAAAGACACAGATCCTGTGAATACAGACAATATTTCAGATTTTCTAAGTGTCTTACAGCGAAAACACAATAAATCGTTATATTAGCTTAGCACATAGCAATTAGCAGCCCAGCATTGATTCTAGCCAAAGTGAGCGATAAAAGTCAACATCGCCAAAAGATATTAATTTTTTCACTAACCTTCTCAGAATTCTTCCGATGACACTCCTGTAACATCACATTACAACATGCATATACAGTTTGATCGAAAATGTTTATATTTAGCCACCAAAATCATGGTTAGACAATGTGAAATGTAGACAAGCTGGTAAAGAAAAAGTCCTTGCGCCACTTAGACAGTGATCTACTCTTATACATAAATACTCATAAACGTGACTAAAAAATATAGGGTGGACAGGGATTGATAGACAATTTAATTCTTAATACAATTGCGTTATTACATTTTTTAATTTATCCTTACTTTTCAATACAGTTTGCGCCAAGCGAAGCTACGTCAAAAAACATGGCGTCCTAAGCCACTAAAATGTTTAGACAGAAACACGATTTATCATAATAAAAATGTCCTACCTTGAGCTGTTCTTCCATCAGTATCTTGGGCAAAGGATCCTTTCTTGGGAGAAATCGTCTTTTGGTGGAAAGCTGTCCTCTTGCCATGTGGAAATGTCAACTGCGTTCGGGATGAACTGAAAAGCGTGCCCAACTTTTCACATCGTTGCAAAAATAAATGTCCCAAAATCGCACTAAACGGATATAAATTGCTATAAAACGCTTTAAATTAACTACCTTATGATGTTTTTAACTCCTATAACGAGTGAAAAGATGACCGGAGAAATATAACAGGCTAAACTAACGCTTGGAACAGGTGCGCGCCGGTGTCCTCTAGGCTCATGACGCAGCTCCCAAAGAATGACTAGCTTCAGGGTTTTTTCATTTGTAGGGCCTGTGAACGCGCAATCGACCCCGTTGGAATCGTCATCACGTAAAGGCATCCAGGGGAAGACGTAAGAAGTGTCCGTATAGTCATAGCAACGACAGTGCCCTTTTAACTGACTTCAGAAGAGTGGCCAACATTTCTCAAATCTGACTCCATGTCAGGGAAATTGCTGTAGAATGGGCTCTGTTCCACTTAGAGACAAAATTTCAACTCCTATAGAAACTATAGACTGTTTTCTATCCAATAATAATAATAATATGCATATTGTACGATCAAGGGTTTTGTGGGAAGCCGTTTAAAAAATTAGCCAAATTAGCATAAATAGTCTAAACAGCGCCCCCATCCCCAACAGGTTAACAAACGTATCCTCTGCAGCAGAGATAACTCTGGTTCTTCCTTTCCTGTGGCAGTCATCATGAGAGCCAGTTTCATCATGTAGCGCTTGATGGTTTTTTCAACTGCACTTGAATAAACTTTAAGTTCTTGAAATGTTCTGGGTTGACTGACATTCATGTCTTAAAGTAAAATGGACTGTCATTTCTCTTTACTTATTTGAGCTGTTCTTGCCATAATATGGACTTGGTTTTTTAACAAGGCACACCTGCTAATTGAAATGCATTCCAAGTGACTACCTCATAAAGCTGGTTGAGAGAATGCCAAGAGTGTGCAAAGCTGTCAAGGCAAAGGGTGGCTACTTTGAAGAATCTCAAATATAAAATATTTGCTACATAATTACATATGTGTTATTTCATAGTTTTGTTGTCTTCACTATTATTCTACAATGTAGAAAAAAAGGAAAACCCTGGAATTGTAATGAATATAATGGGAGACAGAGAGCTGGTTTCAAGCACAAGGTGCAGCAGGTGTTTATTTGTAAAGGACCACAGGAGGAGGCAGGTAGCTGGGTCGAGGGGCAGGCAGAAGGTCGTAAACAGGGGCTCCAAAAAGGTAACAGTACAGGCAGGGAAAAGGCTAATAACGTAGTCCGGGAGATCAGGCAAGAGGTTGATGACAGGAAATGTGATAGGCAAAAGTACAGGCAGGGATAGGCAAAAAGGCATCGTTAGTGAGGATGGCCAAAAACTACGATACGGGAGTACTAATACGGAAAACCCAGCACTCCGAATAGAAATGTGTATCAAACAAACAATACCTCACAATGATGGGGTGCAAAGAACTGAACTAAATAGTGTGTGTAAATGACATACAGGTGTGTGAACAGCTGATCAGAATTCAGGTGATTGGGATCTGGAGAGTGAGCTGCGTTCAGGGGATCTATGTGTTTGAGAGTGTGAGTTGGAAGCAGACGTTACAGGAATGAGTAACTTTTGACTGGTACTGTATATGTATACATTATGTATACATTATTATTTCTTTGCTCAGAAAACTTGAGGGGCCAAATAAAACCACCGCGCCACCAGTTGGGGAACCATGGACAAGTGTCCCTCACAGATTTGACATCATCTGTGTGATGTCTTCAAATAGATGTATACCTTTTTTCAAAACCTTGTGGGGGAATCTGACGAGGGGCAGAGGAAAGAGGAGGCTTAGTTGAGATACTAGCACCTAAATGGTTCTGAATAGCTTGTGACAGGGTTTCGAAAATATCACATTTACCATATCATTCAAGATACAGCTCAGGCACTGGGTCTGTTTACTGATCTCTATCCTTTGAGCATAAAGAGAGGGGGGAACAATTCATTACCGAGCTATTGTATAAGTCTTAAACCCTTAGTGCAAGAGTACAAAGGAGTCCCAAACACACTTCTTTCACCTCCAGCGCTGTGCGCATTGTGAGCGTCGTCATCTGGAGGGGAAACTATGCTGAAAGTTAAAACAGCAACTCGGGAGGTCGGGTAATTATGCATCCCTCACTGTGACATATCGCTGCACTGAGAAACTGCTTAAATACTTTTCACCCTTCCTACCTCCGTTCGCAGAAGGAACCGAATGTGGAGGTGGCTTTAGAAGAGATCTGTTAATTTACAAAAGGCTTCAGGAAGACTTCATTAGGCTGGCTACAGGAGTGTAGAAAGTGCTGCGTCCTGGAGACCCAAAATATTTATTTACACATTCATGTTTAATTCCTTATTTCTTATTTTTTTATTGATGGAGAATTGAGAAAACTTTTTACATTTGACCCTATATGTAAAATTATAGGGAGACTACTGAGTGCCCTAGCGAGTGTCATCACAATCATAAACAATGCATTATGATCTGGCAGGGAAGTGATGCACCTTTGAATATTTGTAATTATCCTAACCATACCCCCCTCCTTCTTGTGCATTACTCGGTCTGTTGGAAAAAGCTCAATCTGTTTCAGAAAAATCTAAGAACTACCCTCCCCAAGGATTTTGGGGTAGACGTGTTTGTGTATGTGTGTGTGTGTGTGTGTGTGTGCCTATGGTGTGTGTGTATGTGCGTGCATGTTTGCGGTGAATCAATGTTGCCAAATCTTAGATTACTTATGAGCACCTATAAACCCACCAATGAATATCATAAATGTTTAAGGGGGCGGGACATAAGGTGTCAAGCCTGAGCACCTGACATGGGTCATAAATCAATTCCGTAATGACTCTTTTGACAGCATGAACAGGTAATCACTCTCCAACCTGTAGATGACTATTGCTACATGGCGGATACATTACATTAACGTGGAACTCTCAAGTAGCTATTTTAATTTATTGTATTGTCATGACAGTATATCATCACTCTCATTATAAAAAAAGGACATCTAAAAAGGCCTGCCTGATAAAAGATTAGGGTTCGGTGTTAGACAACAGTTGTGTGTTTGGGAAGTGCTCCAGTCTAATTACATGTCAACAAATGAGTTGCCAATCATGAGAATATATTGTCTGCCCTTAGCTGAGGAAACCATCAAGTCCACACAATTAAAAGCAGCGACGAGAGAGAGACAGCAGCAATGAACGGGCCTCTCATTCAGTTAATTCATGATTGCCAATTAAAACAGAATACCACACAAAGTGGTAAAGCTGTCAGGAGGAGCGAGCCAAATTACCCTTTTCCACTTTGAATGATGGATTCTTTCATTTTTTTCTATCCATTATCCTATTTCAAGGCAGAATGGGGGGAGGTGGGGCACAAAAGCGGGAACAGTTTAAAGTGTATGTTGCTAATGAAAAAGGTGTAGTGTATTCTTCGACAAATGCACAATGGAAAAGTGTGATGTGTGTTGCTGTCGGTGAAGTTTTGTTTGGTTTGTTTTCGACTCTCAAAACTGTGTAGCTTGCTTAATTAATTCATAGATATCGGTGACACTTGAACACACAACGGACTGGACAGAAATGACTTCACCGTTATTTTCACTACCCCATGTAAAAGACCTAACTCTGAAAGCCAAACAAATTATTCTCGTCATATTACAATGTCTAGAAGATGTGCTTATGACATAAACCATTATCGAATTGTCATATGACAACACTTTCCGTGTCAGTTTCCCAGACAAGGATTTAGCCTACTCCTGGACTAAAAAGCACTTTACATGGAGATTCTCCACTGAACATGTGTTTATATCAAGAACTAGGCATAATGTGTGTCTGGGAACCCCGGCCCTTTGTATCTCTGTAGTAATCACAACATCAAAAGAGGATAGACTGAACAATGATAGATAGACCGAACAGGATAGACCATTCATCCAACAGGATATATCTCATCTCTGGTTTCTGGTATTACGTTGTAAATGCCAGCATTAAATGTTATGTGTGCACAACGGTAAAATAGAGGAAGGAAGGGGGTACCTTATCCTGGCTGAGAGAGACACCTCGGCATTGTCTGCTGCACCATTAGCCACTGTTGCCATACTATTGATGATTTAATTAAAACATGTCAGCCTGAAATATGTCCAATATTTAATTAAAAGCTTAAATTGATAGCTAACATTCATTTTCAACTTTCTCAAAATGACTTTTAATTTCACCTGCCAAATGTGAGCTTGTGTCTACACTGGCACGCACTCCCTGTTCTCGCTCCTTAAACCATGTGTCAACCTTGTGTCAACGACAGTGATGCTTTACAGTGCGCTTCTCTTCCACTGACTACACCGAGTATGTACGACAACTAAGTGTGTCTAAGAATATTAGCAACCACAACACCAAACAAACACAAATAAAATAAAATGTTAATTTTAAATAATTTTCACGAGCCAAATACAACAGGTGTAGACTTTACCATGAAATGCTTGGTTACGAGCCCTTGCCAGCGATGCAGAGTTAAAAAATAATCACAAAAATAGTAACACAAGAGGAATAAAATACACCAGAATGAAGCTATGTACAGGGAGTGACAGTACCAGATCAATGTGTAGAGGTACGAGGTATTTGAGGTAGATATGTGCATAAAGGCAGGGTAAAGTGACTACCCAGCAAGCAGGGGATGTCCTGATGACATTCAGCAACGTTCCTAGGTCCCTTAAAACCTGTTGGGGATGGGGGCGCTGTTTAGACTATTTATGCTAATTTGGCTAATTTTTTAAACGGCTTCCCACAAAATCCTTGATCGTACAATATGCATATTATTATTATTATTGGATAGAAAACAGTCTATAGTTTCTATAGGAGTTGAAATTTTGTCTCTAAGTGGAACAGAGCCCATTCTACAGCAATTTCCCTGACATGGAGTCAGATTTGAGAAATGTTGGCCACTCTTCTGAAGTCAGTTAAAAGGGCACTGTCATTGCTATGACTATACGGACACTTCTTACGTCTTCCCCTGGATGCCTTTACGTGATGACGATTCCAATGGGGTCGATTGCGCGTTCACAGGCCCTACAAATGAAAAAACCCTGAAGCTAGTCATTCTTTTGGAGCTGCGTCATGAGCCTAGAGGACACCGGCGCGCACCTGTTCCAAGCGTTAGTTTAGCCTGTTATATTTCTCCGGTCATCTTTTCACTCGTTATAGGAGTTAAAAACATCATAAGGTAGTTAATTTAAAGCGTTTTATAGCAATTTATATCCGTTTAGTGCGATTTTGGGACATTTATTTTTGCAACGATGTGAAAAGTTGGGCACGCTTTTCAGTTCATCCCGAACGCAGTTGACATTTCCACATGGCAAGAGGACAGCTTTCCACCAAAAGACGATTTCTCCCAAGAAAGGATCCTTTGCCCAAGATACTGATGGAAGAACAGCTCAAGGTAGGACATTTTTATTATGATAAATCGTGTTTCTGTCGAAACATTTTAGTGGCTTAGGACGCCATGTTTTTTGACGTAGCTTCGCTTGGCGCAAACTGTATTGAAAAGTAAGGATAAATTAAAAAATGTAATAACGCAATTGTATTAAGAATTAAATTGTCTATCAATCCCTGTCCACCCTATATTTTTTAGTCACGTTTATGAGTATTTATGTATAAGAGTAGATCACTGTCTAAGTGGCGCAAGGACTTTTTCTTTACCAGCTTGTCTACATTTCACATTGTCTAACCATGATTTTGGTGGCTAAATATAAACATTTTCGATCAAACTGTATATGCATGTTGTAATGTGATGTTACAGGAGTGTCATCGGAAGAATTCTGAGAAGGTTAGTGAAAAAATTAATATCTTTTGGCGATGTTGACTTTTATCGCTCACTTTGGCTAGAATCAATGCTGGGCTGCTAATTGCTATGTGCTAAGCTAATATAACGATTTATTGTGTTTAGCTGTAAGACACTTAGAAAATCTGAAATATTGTCTGTATTCACAGGATCTGTGTCTTTCGATTCGTGTATGCTGTGTATTTTTACGAAATGTTTGATGATTAGTAGTTAGGTAAACACGTTGCTCATTGTAATTATTCTAGTCCATTTGTGACGGTGGGTGCAATTGTAAACTATGCCATCTACCTGAAATATGCACTTTTTTCTAACAAAACCTATCCCATACCATAAATATGTTATCAGACTGTCATCTAATGAGTTTTTTTGTTGGTTAGGGGCTATAAATATCTTAGTTTAGCCGAATTGGTGATGGCTACTGGTGTTGGTGGACAAATAAAAGATGGTGGATTATGCTAATGTGTTTTTAGGTAATAGATGTACATCTTTACATATTGTGTCTTCCCTGTAAAACATTTTAAAAATCGGAAATGTTGACTGGATTCACAAGATCTGTGTCTTTCATTAGCTGTATTGGACTTTAATGTGTGAAAGTTAAATATTTAAAAAAAATATTTTTTTTGAATTTCGCGGCACTGGTTTTTCAGTGGGGGGGGGGGGGGTGTGCCGCTAGCGCCACGCTGATCCTAGACAGGTTAAGGGTTTCGGCGTGACGTTATTCCACTGATATTCTGGAAAGTCTAAGAATGTTGTGTGATGGTCCCAAGGGAACTTTCTCAGGGGGACCTTTCTCGGGACTTCCATTTTACTATTCCTTAGGACGTTGTGTGATATGGAAAGTGTTCTTGTATAACAGTCTAAATTTGGCCTATGGGAGGGTGGTGAAATATAGACCGTGTGGGGATACAGAATTAAATTTATATATCGCCATGGTTGTCGTGGTCACCTCCTCTGAGTAGTTCCCTGTATGTTACCAGGATGTCACTGAGGACCATGTCAGGACCTTTTTAGGATGTTCTCAGGACTTCCATTTTACTATTCCTTAGGACGGGTGATGGTCCTAAGGGAACGTTCTCCAGGGACCTTTGTGTAGTTAATGAAAATGGGACCTTTGTGCTCTCCCAGAAGTTTGGTTGGTGACTAAAACCCATCAATATAGGTAAATAAAAAGCTGTGATGGCAATATCAAAAAGATATTGCATAAAGCTTACTTAATTTTTTACATTTTTTATTTTTTCACTGTATCAGGGATAGCATACACATACATTTCAGCTTTGCAGCCTTCTTCAGTGTTTAAGTACAAATCTTTTTCATTCGAAACAGCATTTGTAGGGAACACAGGTGAGCAACCGATGAGCAGCATGTGCTTCAAATCAGTGTTGCCACTCATCTGCCAATCAGGAATGTGCCATCTCTGGTCTACCTGTATACCAGGTAAAGTCACAAAGAAATAAAGAATTATAGGGTATGGGAGCATGCACGAAGGGCAATTGAGGGCATCAGACGTGAACCCTTCATGAATCAATTGCCTTAGGTGTCCCCTGACTTTGGTACATTATATAAATTCATACAGTAGCTTACTACGAAGGACATCAGGCTTGAATGTGTCATGACTTCCGCCGAAGTTGACTCCCCTGCCTGTTCGGGCGGTGCTCGGCGGTCGTCGTCACCGTCCTACTAGCCGCCACCGATCCCTTTTTCGTTTGTCTGTTTGTTTTGTCTTATTAGTTGCACCTGTTTTTTGTTTCGTAATGAGTATCCCTATAATTAGGAGTTTGACCCGCCCTTGTTTTGTGCGGGATTGTTTTTTGTTACGTGTGTGTATGTTTGGGTTTTGGCAAGTGTTCTCTCTGCGCCCTTGATGTTCGGGCTTATTCAGTTTTGAATTAAGAAAAAATATAAGGAATATTTTTTTCCAAAGCGGCTCTCTCTCTCTCTGCGTCTGGTTCTTTCGCCAACCTAGTTCCGCGTGACAGAATCCCGCACCCACACAAAATGGAACCAGCAGGAGCAGCCGCGTCTCCTCTCCCATCGATGGAGGAAAGGGTCCTCCATCACACCAGTGTTCTCCACCGTATTGGGTCGGCTATGGACCAAATGATGGAGAGGATGGATCGATGGGAGAGGAGTGGCCTTCCCACCTCATCTCCAGCACCCCCTCCTCCAACACCTCCTGTTCCTGTTTCAGCATCCGGCTCCGGGGCTCTTCGGCTGGCGCTCCCACGGGAGTATGATGGAACGGCGGCCGGGTGTCAGGGGTTTCTTCTTCAGCTGGAGCTTTACCTGGCGACCGTTCGTCCTACTCCCTCCGGAGAGGAGAGCGTGTGCGCCCTCGTCTCCTGTTTGACTGGACGAGCTCTTGAATGGGCCAACGCAGTGTGGAATGGCCCAGACTCGGCGAGGGATCATTACCCTGAGTTCACCCGCCGATTCCGAGCTGTGTTTGACCACCCACCAGAGGGTCGTGCGGCGGGTGAACGGCTGTTCCACCTGCGTCAGGAGACGAGGAGCGTACAGGACTTTGCCCTGGAGTTCAGGACCTTGGCTGCAGGAGCAGGGTGGAACGACAGGGCCTTAATAGACCATTTCCGATGTAGCCTTAGGGAGGACGTCCGCAGGGAGCTAGCGTGTCGGGACACCACACTCACGCTGGACGAACTTATTGACATGGCCATCCGTCTCGACAACCTGCTGGCTGCCCGCGGACGTTCGGAACAGGTCCTGTCGTTTCCACCTCCCAGCCCTCCTACTCCTATCCCTATGGAGTTAGGGGGGGCAGCGTCAAGGGGGACCGGAGGAGGAGTGTCCTCCTGTACCAGTTGTGGTCGGCGAGGGCACACGGCCGACCGGTGCTGGAGGAACTCTTCTGGGAGTCGGGAGGGCAGGCGGAACACTACTCGATCACCCCAGGTGAGTCAGCACCAGACTTACCCAGAGCTTCCTGTTAGTCATATGTTTGTGTTAACCTATTTCCCCGGGTTTTCTCCCTCTCTACAGCATAAGGCGCTAGTCGATTCAGGCGCAGCTGGGAATTTCATTGATCGGGGGCTCGCATTAAGGCTAGGGATTCCCCTTGTGTCGTTAGAGTTACCTTTCCCCGTGCACTCCTTAGATAGCCGACCATTAGGGTCAGGAATGGTCAGGGAGGCCACGGTACCACTGGACATGGTAACGCAGGGTAGTCATAAGGAGCAGATTAGTCTGTTTCTTATCGACTCACCTGCGTTTCCAGTGGTGTTGGGAATTCCCTGGCTAGCTCAGCACAACCCGGTGATTTCCTGGCAACAGAGGGCTCTGAAGGGGTGGTCAGAGGAGTGTTCAGGCAGGTGTCTAGGAGTTGCCGTTGGTGCGACTACGGTGGAGAGTCCAGACCAGGTTTCCACCGTGCGCATTCCCTCTGAATATGCCGATTTGGCTATCGCCTTCAGTAAAAGGAAGGCGACCCAATTACCACCCCATCGACGAGGGGACTGCGCGATAAACCTCCTGGAGAACGCTGCACTTCCTAGGAGTCACGTGTATCCTTTGTCTCAGGAGGAGACAGCGGCTATGGAGACATATGTTACTGAATCACTGGGACAGGGATACATTCGGCCCTCTGCATCACCTGTCTCCTCGAGCTTCTTTTTTGTGAAAAAGAAGGATGGCGGTTTACGCCCGTGCATTGATTATCGAGGTCTAAATTCCATCACAGTGGGGTTTAGTTACCCCCTACCTCTCATCGCTACGGCGGTGGAATCATTTCACGGGGCACGCTTCTTCACAAAATTGGACCTGAGGAGTGCGTATAATCTGGTGCGTATCCGGGGAGGAGATGAGTGGAAAACTGCATTTAGTACTACATCTGGCCATTATGAGTACCGCGTCATGCCATATGGGTTAAAAAATGCTCCAGCTGTTTTTCAATCCTTCGTAGATGAGATTCTCCGAGACCTGCTCGGGCAGGGAGTGGTAGTGTACATTGATGACATCTTGATCTACTCTGCCACCCGCGCGGCGCATGTGTCTCTGGTGCGTAAGGTACTTGGGCGACTGTTGGAGCATGACCTGTATTGCAAGGCGGAGAAATGTGAGTTCTTCAAACAGGCCGTTTCCTTCCTGGGTTATCGTATTTCCACCTACGGGGTGGTGATGGAGGAGAACCGCGTTACAGCCGTGCGTAATTGGCCGACTCCGACCACGGTGAAAGAGGTGCAGCGGTTTTTAGGGTTTGCCAATTACTACCGGAGGTTTATCCGGGGTTTTGGTCAGGTGGCTGCTCCCATTACCTCACTGCTGAAGGGAGGACCGGTGCGCTTGCGTTGGTCAGCAGAGGCGGACAGAGCTTTCAGTTGTCTGAAGGAGCTGTTTACCAATGCGCCCGTGTTGGCGCATCCGGACCCCTCTTTAGCGTTCATAGTGGAGGTGGACGCGTCCGAGGCGGGGGTCGGGGCCGTGCTGTCCCAGCGCTCGGGCGAGCCACCCAAGCTCCGCCCTTGTGCTTTCTTTTCGAGGAAGCTCGGTCCGGCGGAGCGAAACTATGATGTGGGGGACCGGGAGTTGTTAGCTGTAGTCAAGGCTTTGAAGGTGTGGAGACATTGGCTTGAGGGGGCGAAACACCCTTTTCTCATCTGGACTGACCATCGTAATCTCGAGTACATACGGGAAGCGAGGAGACTAAATCCGCGTCAGGCTAGATGGGCCATGTTTTTCACCCGGTTTCAGTTCACCATCTCGTACCGACCAGGCTCCCAAAACACCAAGGCCGATGCGCTGTCCCGTCTCTATGATACCGAGGAGCGGTCCGTTGAGCCAACTCCCATCATTCCACCTTCATGTCTCGTGGCACCGGTGGTATGGGAGGTGGACGCGGAGATAGAGAGAGCCTCACGGTTAGAGCAGACCCTCCTAACTGTCCAGCAGGGGTTCAGTACGTGCCGGGAGGGGTCCGGGATAAACTAATCCGTTGGGCTCATACTCTCCCCTCCTCGGGTCATCCTGGCATCGAGAGGACAGTGCGGAGTCTTAGAGGGAGATACTGGTGGCCCACGTTGGCTAAGGACGTGAGATTTTATGTCTCCTCCTGCTCGGTGTGTGCTCAGAGCAAGGCTCCTCGGCACTTGCCTAGAGGGAAGTTACAGCCCCTCCCCGTTCCACAACGGCCGTGGACACACTTATCGGTGGACTTTCTTACCGATCTTCCCCCGTCCCAGGGAAGTACTACGATTTTGGTCGTTGTGGATCGGTTTTCTAAGTCCTGCCGTCTCATCCCGTTGCCCGGTCTTCCTATGGCCCTGCAGACTGCGGAGGCCTTGTTTACCCATGTCTTCCGGCACTATGGGGTGCCTGAGGATATCGTTTCTGATCGGGGCCCCCAATTCACGTCCAGAGTCTGGAGGGCGTTTATGGAAAGACTGGGGGTCTCGGTCAGCTTGACCTCGGGTTTTCACCCCGAGAGTAATGGGCAGGTGGAGCGCGTAAACCAGGATGTGGGCAGGTTTCTGCGGTCATATTGCCGGGACCGGCCTGGTGAGTGGGCGAGGTATGTTCCTTGGGCTGAGCTCGCTCAGAACTCCCTCCGCCACTCCTCAACGAACATGTCCCCGTTTGAGTGTGTGTTAGGTTACCAGCCGGTCCTGGCCCCATGGCACCAGAGTCAGACCGAGGCTCCTGCGGTAGAGGAATGGGTACAGCGCTCCAAGGACACCTGGAAAGCCGTCCAGGAATCGCTAAAGTTAGCAGGACAACGGCAGAAGAGGAGCGCTGACCAGTACCGCAGTGAGGCCCCTGTGTTCACACCGGGGGACAGGGTCTGGTTCTCGACCCGAAACCTGCCTCTCCACCTGCCCTGTCGGAAGCTGGGGCCGCAGTGTGTGGGGCCGTTTAAAGTCCTGAGGAGAATAAACGAGGTGTGTTATAGGTTACAACTCCCTAGGTATTACCGTATTAACCCCTCGTTTCATGTGTCTCTCCTCAGGCCGGTGGTGGCTGGTCCCCTGCAAGAAGGTGAGGTGCCTGAGGTCCCTCCACCCCCTCTGGAGATCGAGGGGTCCCCGGCGTACACAGTACGTGCCATTCTGGACTCGAGACGCCGGGTGAGGGGCCTACAGTACCTCGTGGACTGGGAGGGGTACGGTCCGGAGGAGAGATGCTGGGTTCCGGTGGGGGACATTTTAGATCCTACTTTACTGAGAGACTTCCACCGCCTCCACCCGGATCGCCCGGCACCTCGCCCTCCGGGTCGTCCCCGAGGCCGGTGGCGGCGCGCTGCGGGAGCCGCGCGTCAGGAGGGGGGTACTGTCATGACTTCCGCCGAAGTTGACTCCCCTGCCTGTTCGGGCGGTGCTCGGCGGTCGTCGTCACCGTCCTACTAGCCGCCACCGATCCCTTTTTCGTTTGTCTGTTTGTTTTGTCTTATTAGTTGCACCTGTTTTTTGTTTCGTAATGAGTATCCCTATAATTAGGAGTTTGACCCGCCCTTGTTTTGTGCGGGATTGTTTTTTGTTACGTGTGTGTATGTTTGGGTTTTGGCAAGTGTTCTCTCTGCGCCCTTGATGTTCGGGCTTATTCAGTTTTGAATTAAGAAAAAATATAAGGAATATTTTTTTCCAAAGCGGCTCT
This sequence comes from Salvelinus fontinalis, assembly GCF_029448725.1. Lineage (NCBI taxonomy): Eukaryota > Metazoa > Chordata > Actinopteri > Salmoniformes > Salmonidae > Salvelinus > Salvelinus fontinalis. Next base: position 613,366 of record NC_074689.1, on the reverse strand, counting down.
CTCTCTCTCTGCGTCTGGTTCTTTCGCCAACCTAGTTCCGCGTGACAGAATGCATAAATATATGGGGCTAACTCATAAATGATTTGCAAATTCTGCAATAGAATGTGTTTTTGTATAAAAAAAAGATTATTTTAAATTTGGCCTATAGGAGGGAGGTGAAATCTAGTTCTTTGTTTAAACTGTGTGGGGATACAGAATTGTATTTATATATTCACATGGTTTCTCATTGGAGGAATTTGTTGTTGTAGTCACCTCCCCTGCATAGTTGTCTGTACGTTACCAGGATTTTACTGAGGACCATGTCAGGACCTTTTTAGGACGTTTTCAGGACTTTCATTTTACTAGTCCTTAGGATGTCAAGTGATGGTCCCAAGGGAATGTACTCTGGGGGACCTTTGTCTAGTTCCCTGTAAGTGCCCAGGATGTCACTGTAAACCGTCAGGATCTTTTTAGGAAGTTGTCAGGACTTACATTTTACTAGCTCTCAGATTCAAGTTCCTTGGCGTCCATATCACCAACAAACTGACATGGTCCAAGCACACCAACACAGTTGTGAAGAGGGCACGACACAACCTATTCTCCCTCAGGACACTGAAATAGGTCCTCAGATCCTCAATAGGTTCTACAGCTGCACCATCGAGAGCATCCTGACGAGGTTGCATCACTGCCTGGTATGGCAACTGCTCGGCCTCCGACCGCAAGGCACTATACAGAGGGTAGTGCATACGGCCCAGTACATCACTCGGGCCATGCTTGCTGCCATCCAGGACCTCAATACCAGGCAGTGTCAGAGGAAGTCCCTAAAAATGTTCAAAGACTCCAGCCACCCTAGTCATAGACTGTTCTCTCTGCTACCGCATGGCAAGCAGTACCGGAGCGACATGTCTAGGTCCAAGAGGCTTCTAAACAGCTTCTACCCCCAAGTCATAAGACTCCAGAACAAACAGCTTCTACCCCCAAGCCATAAAACTCCTGAACATCTAATCAAATGGCTACACAGACTTTTGCATTGCCCTCCCCCTTTTACGCTGCTGCTACTCTCTGTTATTATCTATGAATAGTCACTTTAATAACTCCTGCCTATACAGTACCCCTGTATATAGCCTCGCTATTGTTGTTTTACTGCTGCTCTTCAATTATTTGTTACTTTATTTCTTATTTTTGTAGGTATTTTTCTTAAAACTGCATTTGTTGGTTAAGGGCTTGTAAGTATTTCACTGTAAGGTCTACTACACCTGTTGTATTCGGCGCATGTGACAAATATCATTTGATTTGACAATCGTTCTCTGTGGGACCTTTTTATAGTTCCCGGTTTGTCCCAGGGAAATTTTTAAGACGTTCTTTGGGCGTTGTGTCATGTTCCCCTGGCGGTTAAGTCTAATTTCTGGTTTGTCCCGGAAAACATTTTTAGGATGTGCTTTGGACGTTGTGTCATGGTTCCCTGGAGGTGTATAGTTAGGGATGTTTTTAGCACATTCTTGCGACATTGTGTCATGGTCCCCTGAAGGTTTTTGATGATCCCAGGTGTTCCAAACCATTGTAAGTAAAGTAATTAAATGGAATGGGGGTGTTCATCTAAAATAGTGTACAAATATTTAATCAATGACAATATTATACATTTGACATGATCACTTAGACTTTTCAAATTGACCCCACCTGGGATTTGATCTCCGAAGTTCTGGATTTGGGGTATACTGATCTTTCTGCTGCGTCACAGAGTCTGTAGAATTTTTAAAGTCCCCTACACATTTATTACCTATAATAAATCTCTGCACTAAGCAAAATATTGCCATCTGCACTGCTGTTGTAGTTATCAGTTCATCTTACTATTTTCTCATTGATTTAATGTACTTATTTCAGCTATTTGAGTTAGAGTTTTCAGTATAATTGTCTAATGTTGGTGAGGCATATTATTCTGTTTTAATGTTACTCCTGAATAACTACGATAAATATAATTGTTTTTCTTGAGTCTATTTTTAACAGTTGGGATTTACTTTGAAGTGCAAAGTGTAGGAATAGGCCTAGCAAGAAGATTGGAATGCTGTGAACCAAGAGGTTGTAATCCAAGGTGAGAATATAAATATAATAATTACTGTATGTATAAACATACACAATGTAATCATGTGTGGCACCACAATGCAAAGTCTCTGACCTCCTCCCTGTAGGTTGTCTAATCGCCTTCGGTGATCAGGCCTACAACGTTGTGTTGTCCGCAAACTTGGAATCGTTCATTGCCACGTTGTCGTGGGTGAACAAGGAGTACAGGACGGGACCTAGCACGCACCTCTGAGGAATCCCGTGTAGAGGGTCTGAGTGGCAGAGTTGTTGTTGCTTACCTTCACCACCTGGGGCCGGCCCGTCAGGAAGTCCAAGATCCAGTTGCAGATGGAGGTGTTCAGTCCCAGGGTCCCGAACTTGGGAAGGGACTATGGTGTTGGACGCTGAGCTGTAGTCTATGAACAACATTCTCACATAGTTATTTCCACTCTTGTCCAGGTGGGAGAGGGAAGTGTGAAGTACATTTGAGATTGCATCATCTGTAGATCTGTTAGGACTGTATGCGAATTGGAGTGTGGGATGATGGTTTTCTGTGTCATGACCAGCCTTTCAAAGCACTTCATAATTACAGATGTGAGTGATACATTGTGATAGTCATTTTTGGCAGGTTACCTTGGAGTACCTGGGAACAGGGACAATGGTGGTCAGCTTGAAACATTGTGATCAGCTTGAAACGTTGTGATTACAGACTGGGACAAGAAAAGATTGGACATTATTATTACTGAATAATCATCCTATTACCATTAATGTACAGAACAAAACAGAACAGAGAAGGGAAAAGTAACATGACATTTAGATGCAGCCTCCAAACAAAGTGGCTCTAATGCATCACATCCATTGAAGTGATCAGACTGAGTTTGTCATGAGAATAGTCCTCAAACTTCCCATTCCTTGATCAGGATAATGTTGAGAGTGCTGCTGATGTCCTCTACGAAGTCTGTCTGCCCAAGTACACTCCATCTGGGGCCTTTCTTTCGCTCACTCTTCATCAATCAATATCCCTACTCCTGTGATGAACTGCATGACCTGGTCTCACAGGCTGTTACTGGTCCCTTGGACCACTCAAGTTACATGACACCTCGCTCCATTAGTGTTAAGACACAGTGCTGATGTCTTTTCTTAAGCTGGGGTCAATTCAAATGAAACCCCCGTCTATGACACTATTACATTCCCAGAAGAGGCATATTAGAATGTACCCTCATGCGTATCAATTTCTAGCCAAACATCCAGGTGCCTTGTTTGAAGGCCTATCATAGCTTCACCATTATTACCCCCAGAAGATATTCTCATGGTGCGAATACAAGAGATAAAGCTACTTAACCAAAACCCCATTGGTGAGATCGTGATTATTTACATTTCAAGGTGCGAAAACCCTTAGACCACGAAGTGAGGGTTACCGTGACCGTGTTCTAGTGAAACAGCCAGAAAGGAGAATGGAAAAAGTAATATTTTCAATTTTGGCTCAAGTGACCAGCCCTGTATTGATCCACAGGGAGGAGCTCGGCATGTCAAGGTCTTTGTAACAGACTAAAAGGGCGAATCACTAATATCACCTACCCAGGGAATCAATGGCGTGGCCCAGGAAATGAAAAAGGTGACGAACGGACGCTTGAATCACATCAGGCCCCTGTCACTGTGTCTCACTGTGTCCACCCTCGGCCCTTTGTTTGATCCTGGCCTGCCCCCAGGGGGCTCCTTTCAGCCCAATCCAGCATGACCCCTGCCAGCACACTTCAGAGGCAAGGTAATTTGTAAGTCACTCTGGATAAGAGCGTCTGCTAAATGACTTAAATGTAAATGTAAATGTAGACAGCCTTTAGTGAGAGGTCTACCGCTTTAATATTTAATAATATCTGCCCTCCGAATTCATATTCATTATATAAATAGGCTTGTTTAATTTTGTCTGGCTTGCCGTTCCAATTAAAATTGAATAGTTTTTCTCATATAATTTAAATAACTGTATGCTAGGTGTCCGCAAGACCTTAAGCAAATAGGTAAACGGGGATATGACTAAAGAGTGAATCAGGGGGATTTTTCCACAAATATACAGGTTTTTTCCTTTCCATGGTAGCAAGGTCTCATCTATTTTTGCTACATTTCTATGAAAATGTATTGGAGTGAGATCATTTATTTATTTTGGGATATGTATACCGAGTATGTCCACGTCATCATCAGACCATTGTATTGGTAAACTACACGGTAATGTAAAAGTTGTATTTTTTTTGTGATCCAATACCTAATATAGTACACTTATCATAATTTGGTTGTAATCCAGAGAGGTTAGAAAAAGTATCTAGATCCTCTCTGAGGCTGTGGAGGGATCCAAATTGTGGATTTAAAAGAAAACATGAATCATCAGCGTACAAGGACACCTTTGTTTTTAAGCCCTGGATTTTTAACCACTTGATATTATTGTTGGATGTGATTTTAATAACAAACATTTTGATGGCCATAATAAATAGATATGCAGATTGTGGACAACCTTGTTTTATTCCTCTTGACAGTTTAAAACTTTCTGAGAAGTAGCCACTATTTACTATTTTACACCTAGGGTTACCATACATTACTTTAACCCATTTTATAAGAGATTGTCCAAAATTTAAATGTTCCAGGCTTTTATATATAAACTCCAGTCATACTTTATCAAAAGCCTTTTCAAAGTCTACTATGAATAGCAGGCCTGGTTTCCCAGCTTTTTCATAGTGTTCTATTGTTTCCAGTACTTCTCTTGTATTATCTCCAATGTTTCGCCCATGTTATAAACCTGTCTGATTAGAATGCGCTATACATTTTGCTAGACTTTTTGCATTACAACACTGAAGTGCAAGGGGTCTCCATTTTCTTTATGGACTGGATCTTTTATATTTACCACTTGTATTCTGTTTCAGTAGTAACGAAATCAGACCTTCTTGTTGAGTGTCCAACAATCCACCATTTACATAGGAGTGGTTAAAACATGCTAATAACAGTCCTCTGAGTATATAAAAAAAGTCTGCTATACCTGAACTGGTATGCTATCCAGCCCTGGAGTTTTCCCTGACTTAAAGGCTTGAATTGCATAAAAAATGTCCTCCTCTGTAATTTTGCCTTCACATGAGTCTTTCTGTATGGCTGTTAATTTTACATTATTAGGAGAAAAAAAACTTACAATTAGCTTTGGTTAGAGGAGATGGAAGAGATTGAAATGAAAAAATATGCTTCAAGTACTTCGCTTCTTCTTTCAACATATAATTTGGTGAATCATGGGTGACTCCATCATTTGTAACACGTTTCAATACATTTTCTTAGGTAACATTCCTATGTTGAAGATTGAAAAAATTATTTGGGGCATTTTTCCCCATATTCCATCCAGTTCGCTTTATTTTATAATATATTACACTGGAACTTTGTTGAATAAGTTCCTCCATTTCTTTTATTTTTCTCTAACTTATTCTGAGCCTCTATGGTACAGTTTTTATTGCTATCTATCTGTTCTGTTAGACCTTCTATTTCCTTTGTTAAAATTGACTCTTTTGACCTAAATTGCTTTAGTTTTAGAGCTGAGTACTGAATTGCATGGCCTCGAAAGGAACATTTAAATGTGTCCCATACAATAAGGGCATCTGCTGTACCATGTCGGAACAATTCAGTTATAAATTCCTCTGTCCTTGTTAAAAACAAGTTATCATCCAATAGGCTTTGATTAAATTTCCTATATACTCGTCCACATGGAAATTCAGAAAGATTCATGCCAATTACTTGATTGTCCGAACGCATTCTGTCCCCAATCAACACTTTTTTAACTTGTGGTGCCAACGAGAATTAAATAAAAGAAAGTTATCAAGACGACTAGCTTGACTGAGTCTCCACCATGTAAACTCAGCAAAAAAAGAAACATCCCTTTTTCAGGACCCTGTCTTTCAAAGATAATTCGTAAAAATCCAAATAACTTTATAGATCTTCATTGTAAAGGATTTAAACACTGTTTCCCATGCTTGTTTAATGAACCATAAACAATGAATGAACATGCACCTGTGGAACGGTCGTTAAGACACTAACAGCTAACAGGGGCAATTAAGGTCACACTTATGAAAACTTAGGACACTAAAGAGGCCTTTCTCCTGACTTTGAAAAACACTCAAAGAAAGATGCCCATGGTCCCTGCTCATCTGCGTGAACGTGCCTTAGGCATGCTACAAGGAGGCATGGGGACTGCAGATGTGGCCAGGGCAATAAATTGCAATGTCCGTACTGTGAGACGCCTAAGACAGTGCTACAGGGAGCCAGGATGGACAGCTGATCGTCCTCGCAGTGGCAGACCACGTGTAACAACACCTGCACAGGATCGGTACATCCGAACAATACACCTGCGGGACAGGTACGGGATGGCAACAACAACTGCCCGAGTGACAGGAGGAACGCACAATCCCTCTGTCAGTGCTCAGACTGTCCGCAATAGGCTGAGAGAGGCTGGACTGAGGGCTTGTAGGCCTGTTGTAAGGCAGCTCCTCACCAGACATCACCGGCCACAACGTCGCCTACGATCACAAACCCACCGTCTCTGGACCAGACAGGACTGGCAAAAATTGCTCTTCACTGACGAGTCACGGTTTTGTCTCACCAGGGGTGATGGTAGGATTCGTGTTTATCGTAGAAGGAATGAGCGTTACAATGAGACCTGTACTCTGGAGCGGGATCGATTTGTAGGTGGAGGGTCCGTCATTGTCTGGGGTGGTGTGTCACAGCATCGTCGGACTGAGCTTGTTGTCATTGCAGGCAATCTCAACACTGTGCATTACAGGGAAGTCATCCTCCTCCCTCATGTGGTAACCTTCCTTAAGGCTCATCCTGACATAACACTCCAGCATCACAATACCACCAGCCATACAGCCCGTTCTGTGCATGATTTCCTGCAAGACAGGAATGTCAGTGTTCTGCCATGGCCAGCAAAGAGCCAGGATCTCAATCCCATTGAGTACGTCTGGGACCTGTTGGATCGGAGGGTGAGGGCTAGGGCCATTCCCCCCAGAAATGTCCGGGAGCTTGCAGATGCCTTGGTGGAAGAGTGGGGTAACATCTCACAGCAAGAACTGGCAAATCTGGTGCAGTCCATAAGAATGAGATGCACTGCAGTACTTAATGCAGCTGGTGGCCACACCAGACACTGACTGTTACTTTTGATTTTGACCCCCCCTTTGTTCAGGGACACATTATTCCATTTCTGTTAGTCACATGTCTGTGGAACTTGTTCAGTTTATGTCTCAGTTGTTGAATCTTGTTATGTTCATACAAATATTTACATATGTTAAGTTTGAGGAAAATAAACGCAGTTGACAGTGAGAGGACGTTTCTTTTTTTGCTGAGTTTATAACTCACTAGGTCAGGATATTTAATCCTCCATATATCCAATATATTTATGGCATTCGCAATTTCCTTAAGAGCATGAGGGTGATCATTTGTAGTGTGATTTTATTTACAGTCCATTGAGGTATTTAAAACAGTATTGTAATCTCCCACCATAATAGTCTTGTATTGCTTGTGTGAAGCAGAAACCGAAGCGGCCAATCGGACAGTGAGGTGACAGGCAGTATGTTGGATTTATTCAAGTCTTTGTCAAAGTTCTGGTGCTCACCTTTCTCAGAGGGATTTATTTACAATATTAACAAGTTCAGGACTAATTGGCCAATAAACTTTGTAAGGAAAACAACAAATAGGACATTGACAAAGACTTGAATAAATCCAACATATTGTCAGTATAAACTATTCCGGCAACAACTCTTTGCCTTCGACAAACTGCCCAGCCCAGCCTGCTCTCCCCCAGGCAAAAACCAACAGAGCACCTAAGTACTTTTTCCAGGAACTCCCTTCAACTAGGAATGTTCCATCATGATAGCCCCAAAACACATTTCTACCACAAATGTGTTATTTCGGCGCTTCAGACAGAGGTAGGTTAAATGCTATGATTATACTCTAATAATACTTTGATCGTTATTCTAATAATACATTTCACATTGCTAGACCATGTATGTTTAAATAGGCAGCTTTATACACGGTAGAAACATTGTTACCAAGTTACAACATTTTAGTAACTGGCGTACGCAACAAGCAGTCAACTTTGGCGCCTTATGTCAAAGTATTGTTGGCAAACGGAATGCGCTACTCAATCCAACATTCTCTTTGGTTTCAGGATTTTTGACTTTACCTTGAAGAGATAAATGAATTAGATTGATTGTACAAAGCCCTTACATCAGCTGATGTCACAAAGTGCTCTACAGAAACCCAGCCTAAAACCCCAAAGAGCAAGCGATGCAGGTGTAGAAGCACTGTGGCTAGGAAAAACTCCATAGAAAGGCCGGAACCTAGGAAGAAACTTAGAGAGGAACCAGGCTATGAGGGGTGGCCAGTCCTCTTCTGGCTGTGCCGGATGGAGATTATAACAGAACATGGCCAAGATGTTCAAATGTTCATAGATGACCAGCAGGGTCAAATAATAATAATAACAGTGGTTGTAGAGGGTGCAACAGGTCAGCACTTCAGGAGTAAATGTCATTTGGCTTTTCATAGCCGATCATTCAGAGTATCTCTATCTCTACTGAGAAAAGCAGGTCTGGGACAGGTAGCACGTCCGGTGAACAGGTCAGGGTAGAATAAAGAGTCTTTCTTCAATCAATTATTTGTTTCAGTGTCATACTGTCACGACTTCCGCCGAAGTCGGTCCCGCTCCTTGTTCGAGCGCCTTCGGCGGTCGATGTCACCGGCTTTCTAGCCACCGCCGATCCACTTTTCATTTTCCATTTTTTCTGTCTTTGTCTTACACACCTGGCTTCACTCAACCAATTACTTGTTTATTATTTAACCCTCTGTTCCCCGTGTTGTGTTTGTGAGTGATTGTTTATTGTAATTCGGTCTATCTTTGTGGGCTCGTGAGTTTACTTTGCAAATTTGTCTTTTTGAGTAAAGATCGTTGATTACTCATATCTGCTGTCCTGCGCCTGACTCTTGACACCAGCTACACACAGGACCCTTACAGAATCACTTCCCCGAAGAATGGAGTCAGCAGGAGCAGACGCCCTCCCTGTTGCAGTGGAGGAGCGCGTTCAGCAGCTAGCGACCATGTTGCAACGCCTGGGTACCGCCATGGATCGCGTGCTGCAGACGATGGATCGTTGGGAGAGAGGAGGAGGTTTTCCAGCGCCTCCACCAGCCCCACTACAGCAGGTCCCACTGTCGACCCCTCCTTCACCCGGTCCCAGCGGGATTCGACTCGAGCTCCCGAGGGAGTATGATGGGACGGCTGCCGGATGCCAGGGGTTTCTACTCCAGCTGGAGCTCTACCTGCGACTGTCCACCCGTTTCCTTCGGGGTGTGAGAGCGAGTCCGCCCTCATCTCCCGCCTCTCAGGCAAAGCCCTGGAGTGGGCCAACGCCATATGGAGTGAGGGAGACGTGGTGTTGGACCATTATGCAGAGTTCACCCGCCGCTTTCGGGCAGTGTTCAACCACCCGCTTGAGGGTCGAGCGGCAGGTGAACGTGTTCCACCTGAGGCAGGGTGGCCGCCAGAGCGGGATGGAAAGACAGGGCCCTGATCGATCACGAGCCATATATGTTTATGGTCCAATAAGATACGTAAAATCATCCATCTACCTTACGGATCTGTTTAGACAATTTGCACATTCGGATCAAAACAACTGTTAATTAATATCACCATTTTTGAGTTTCTTTGCCCATGGGAGAACAACATCTAAAATTGTTGAATGAGTTTCCTATAAACAATAGATATTATATTCCGTCTCTTTAAGCCAGGTAAATATTTTTTGTATTTTCTTATTATCTGCTAAGCAATTACAATTCTCACTGGCTATACTTATTTCACCAATTACCATAATGAGATACAAGTTTCAAATCTATTTATCAAAGTATATGTTTGTAAATTTACCATTACAAAATTACCATAGTGATTGAGTGTCCATATTGCTGTACCATGATATTTGCATTGCTACTAAGTAACCCTCCAATTGTTCTCCACTATTCCCCCCACTAAAGCCCCTCACCATCTCAAGTTGGGTTATCATCCCAGTGACCAGCAGGCCACCCCGTCCCCCTGGATCCTTAGGCCCCCCGAGAGGCCAGGACCCATCCTTCGAAAGTGCACAGGCCACACACAGAACAGAAGCAGATCAACCGCTAAAAGCATTTCCAATGCTCTCCCCTCAATTTGCTTTATACATAGCTATTAAAAACTATATATATATATATTTTTTTTGTGTATCTCAATTTCCATCATTAACAACTAATATGCGTAATAATGTTGACAGTTCATGCAAAGGTGTCACGCCCTGACCTTAGTTCCGTTTTTATGTCTCTATTTTGGTTTGATCAGGGCGTTCTATTTCTGTGTGTTTGGTCGGGTGTGGTAATGTTAGCTAGCTAACAATTTAGCCAAAGTGAAGTGGTGGTGCTATCAAAACAAGTGACGAATTACAAAAGCAGCAAGTCACATACATCATTTTTTTCCCGAACTATCATTGTTTTAAAATGTCTGTGTGTGAGACATACTGTCAGGTTAATGGGCTGTGGGTCTGTGTCTTTGTGTTCCTGGCCTCTGTGTCAGGATTATGGGCTGTGTGTGTGTAGCTTCAGGAGAGACTGTGCTTAGCTTCAAAGCTTGAGATCCATTATAGGCCTGCTATTGAAGTCAACCTGACAAATATTAATTTACCAAATTTAACAATTGTTCTTTATTTTCTATTTATTTTCAGTCCAGACATGAACACAGGCCCTGGCCTCCTGTCTGGCATAGATCCCCTCCACAGCTGAGAGAAAGGTGTTCATCTTGGACTTCACAATAACATTAATCAAAGCAGAAGGAGCCCAAGTTCTCCACATTTCCGAAGAAACACTGCACGCGGGGAGGGTCTATCCCAGCACCATCCCATCTGTGTACAGCGTACCAGCCAGATCTATATCCACAATTTGAGCAGGACATTAAAGATGCTGTAGAGGGAAAGGGCATTTATGTCATCCTTGATGAGAGGCCGATGCCTTTGGAAGATGTGCACTAGCCATCCTACTCCAGCCATTCGCTTTTTAAGTGCATAGATGACATGTAATTTTTCCCACTGCCACTGTTAGTATATGTAAAGACAAGATTAAATCAAGAATAGTCTGATGGGTGACAATATTAGCTTGCCAGTTTTGAGTGATATATTGTATTATATTATCGTCATTGAAAATAAGAATTTGTTCTTAAATGACTTGCCTAGTTAAATAAATAAAAAATAAGGCCTGTTTTGAAGTTGCCCAAATATAGGCGGTGCAGACTGCTCCGGGACATCCTCCTGCAGGCTCTGGTAAAGCTTCAAATTTCTTCACCATTCCGGTGGAATATCAGGACCTCCTGGAGGTGTGCAGCAAGGCTCACGCCACCTCCCTTCCTCCACATCATCCCTACGATTGCGCTATTGATCTCTTCGCGGGCACAACACCGCCTCATGGGCGGCTATATTCACTGTCTGGCCCTGAGACCAAGGCCATGGAGGAGTACATTGAGGATTCTCTGGCTGCTGGGAGAATTTGTCCTTCTGCTCCTACTGCCGGCGCAGGGTTTTTCTTTGTGGACAAAAAGGACAAGACCCTGCGTCCAGGTATCCACTACAGGGGCCTCAATTACACCGGGGCCTACCACCTAGTTTGGATACGTGAAGGAAACGAGTGGAAGACGGACTTCAACACAGCTAGTGTACACTATGAGTACCTGGTTATGCCGTTTGGACTCACCAACGCCCCCGCAGTGTTCCAGGTACTGGTCAACAATGTACTCCGCGACATGTTGAAAAGATTTGTCTTTGTCTACCTCGACAACATCCTTGTTTTCTCCCGTTCTGCTCAAGAACACATCCTCCATGTCCGACAAGTCCTTCAGCACCTCCTAGAGAACCAGTTGTTTGTGAAAGCTAAGAATTGCTAATTCCACCGCTCCACTATCTCCTTTCTAGGATACGTCATTGCTGAAGGGAGTGTTCAAATGCATCTTGAAAAGATGAGAGCGGTGGTGGATTGGCCCCAACCCACATCCAGAGTGCGGCTGCAACGTTTCTTGGGATTTGCACATTTTTACCGCCACTTCATTCGGGTCTACAGCACCCTGGCGGCTCCCCTCTGCACTCACTTCTCCCAAGGTGCCGTTCACATGGTCTCCAGCTGTTGACAGGGCGTTTTTGGACCTCAAGCGTCAGTTTTCTACAGCCCCAATCCTCATCCATCCGGTTCCGGCACGTCAGTTCGTGATTGAAGTCAACGCTTCTGACTTTGGATTGGAGGCTGTCCTGTCCCAGCGGTCTGCCCAGGACCAAAAGCTGCGTCCCTGTGCCTTCCTGTCCCATCGTCTCAACCCCGCTGAGTGAAACTAAGACGTAGGAAATCGGGTTGTTTTGTCCTTGATTCGGCCCGATCACAGGTCCTGGAACGGGCTCATTCCTCCAAGCTCACCTGCCATCCCGGCTTCCGTTGAACCCTAGCCTTCCTCCAATAACGCTTCCAGTGGCCCACTGTGGTTCCTGACGTCTCAGCCTTCGTCGCCGCATGCACGATGTGTGTTCAGAATAAGACTCCGCGGCAAGCTCTGGCTGGCCTCCTTCAGCCACTCCCTGTTCCTCATCGCCCCTGGTCCCATATATCCCTGGATTTTGTCACTTGGCTTCCTCTGTCTGATGGCAACACCACTATCCTGACAGTAGTGGAAAGGTTCTCTGAAGCCGCCTATTTCATCCCTCTCCCCAAGTTACATTCAGTCAAGGAGACGGCCCAGCTCATGGTGCAGCACGTCTTCTGAATCCATGGATTCCCTGTCGACATCGTCTCTGATCGTGGTCCTCAATTCTCGTCCCAATTCTGGAAGGTGTTCTGCACCCTCAATGGGTCGTCGACCAGCCTGTCCTCCGGGATTCATCCCCCGTCCAATGGCCAGTCGAAGCGTGCCAATCAATACCTGGAGACTACGCTTAGGTGCCTCGTCTCGACCAACTCCACCACCTGCAGCCGGCAACTTGTGTGGGTGGAGTACACGCGGAACCCTCTTCCCTACTTGGCCAATGAGCTCTTGCCCTTTGAGTGGTCCATCGGTTATCAGCCCCGCTGTTCCCAGAGCAAGAAGAAGAGGTCAACATACCCTCAGCCCAGATGTTTGTCTGCAGCTGTCGGCATACCTGGAAGTGAGGTTGGTCTGCTCTTCTCAAGGCCAACTCCAGGTATCGTCAACAAGTGGACCGCCACCAGACTCCTGCTCCCTTCTATGGTCTCGGGCAGAGGGTATGGCTGTCTACACAGGACT